>NC_022011.1:16486625-16489839 GCF_000317375.1 Microtus ochrogaster | reverse complement strand
TACATACATATGTATGTATATGTATATATATATATAAATGTTGGTTTTTATACTCTACAAGACTGATCTCCTAACCCATTAATGGGTCTGAAATCATAGTTGCAAACAGAGTGATACACACATTCTCCTATTATGGAACATGGAGGTGTTCTGTGGTTTTGTGGGGGGCAGTGTTGCTGAGGGCTGAACTCATGGCCTCATGCATGCTAGGCAAGCATCCCATCCCTAAGCAACATAGTGCAGACCTTGTTTTATTATTTGTTTCTTCTTAAGATAGTGTTTGCCATATAAGTTAGGCTGGCCTTCAACTCATTAGGCAGCCCAGGATGGTCTCAAACTGGCAATCCAATCAGCTCAGCCTCAAAGGAAAGATTACAGACATCTGCAATCATGCTCAATGACACAGATGACTTAGATCTCTCAATTTGGAATAAAATTTTAATCCAATTTTTTTGATGTGTGTCTGTGTGTTTGTATGTACATCCACACATCACAGCACACATGCAGAAGTCAGAACAACTTTAGAGTCAGTTCTCCCTTCCATCACGTGGGTCCTGGGGATTGAACTTAGGTTATGAAGCTTAGTGGCAGGCACCTTTCCCCGGTGAGCCAAATCACAGGCCTCCGGGATTTAAATTTCTAAGAGAGAGGAATTTCAGTATGTGGCTTTTTTGTTTTGTTTGTGTTTTAATTTTCTTCTCTGGCATATATACATGAAAGCACCGAAAATCCTGAAGGAGCCAGAGAGATGAGTTTGTTAGGGAGTTCAAGGTGCCCCTGGAGCCCAGCCAACCTGTCCGGAGGCAGACGGAGACTTTGGTATCGATGTGGAAATGCAATCTCATTTCCCTTTGGCTAGAAGAAATAATTATGAGACTCTTGTGGCTAGGAAGAACCTTAATGTCAGATTCCATTTCCTCCCATCAGATGATCCAAGTCAAACAGCATTTCCTTCAGGAATCATGGGACTAATTCTAGTCCTTCCGAAACAATTAACCTCAATCACAAGTACAGTGCAAAACGAACCACTGAGACGGTCAACTTCCTGCTTCTTCTCAAGTATAAATAATACCTGTTTATAGATAAAAACAAGATGTATAGCTTTATTAGTCAAGGGAAAGCAGATAGAGGAGAAACTTAAAAATATATACACCTTAAGACTCCTTAAGGGGTTGGCAATGTAACTCGGGTACAGCTACTCAATAATAATGTGCAAGCCCCAAGTTCAGGAAAAAAGTCTTTAAGTACAACGTATCTTACACTTTAGTACTGTATTTTATAAGGCCTCTGCTCATTGACTCATCAAAGGTACCAACTTCTAAAGTCACAGATGTCATGGGCTCACTTGTCGATGACACTAACACCCAGTGTCCTCTGGCTCAGGAGACTGTCTTTTGTCGCTGATGTGATCGTTATACTGGCATCTGGAGAGCCCGTTCTGGTTCAAGGGCACCTCAAAGGCTGGAGCTCTGGAAACAGGTGCTGCTCCCCATGAAAACATCCACTGTGGACTCAACAGACCGTGCAGGAGGGCCAGCTCTGTGCTCTCCCTCCCTTCATCCAGCTTCCGGCCCCCAGCAGCCAGAGAGAAGGGAAGGCAAAGGCTCGTGAGGATCAGATGTCTGTGAGGGGACTGTGCTCCTGAATCACTGGGCATAACCCGGGTTCTGGAACTTTCCACCACCATCAGCAGAAAGCCGTCTCCGGCATTTACAGAGTCCTCTGAGATTTCGGACAGTCCCATCCTCTCTTGTGTTCAGAAGGTGCTCTCCAGCAGGCAGTGGCAGCCACACCCAGTGGGACAGACCTCCTGGGTCCGAAACCATTCCATCATGTGGCTTGTATGGCCACCATGCCCACAGGTCAGGCAGAAGTTGGATGACCCCCGCACAGCCACATGGCAGATGGCACACTGGAACGTGAAACCTTTGCAGATGGCACACTGCGTGCCACGGACCTCGCTCCGGCAGTGACTGCAGTACACACCGAATTCTGCAAATGGGGGGAGACAGGCAAAGCAAGAGGCAATGTTAGTTTGGTTCTAGTAAAAGAAGCCTGGGCATTGGTGGGTGGATACCTACTCCCCCAGGATTCTAGCAGATTCCAGCAGTCCAGTGCTTTCTTTCTTTTTTTTCCTTGTGTGTCCCAGGCTGACCTGAACAGACTATGGAGCTGAGGATGATCTTGAACTCTCATCCTACTGAGTTCTGCGATTACAAGTATAAACCACCATGCCCAGTTTTATGTGGTGCTAGAGAATCGCTCGAACCTGGGGTTTATTGCATGATGGGCAAACACTCTGAGTTATGACCCAGCTCTGCTTTTCTGTTTATTTCCATGTATGAGCGTGTAGTGCACGTGTAAGTTTGAATATATATGTGAGTGCAGGTATATGTGCCCTTGTTTATGTCAGGGCCGATGTCAATGTCAGGTGTCTTTCTTCACCCCATTATTTTCAAAACAGTGACTGGACTGGCGGGCCAGCAAGAGGGAATCCCCAAGTTCCTCAGCCCCAGTAGTGAGGTCACAGACGTGTGTCATCACACTGGATTTTTACTTAGGTGTTTGGGACACAAGCTTGCTTATGTGGCAGGCATTTTACTGACGAGGATATCTCTGCAGCCCCTCCCTCCCTTCCTTCATTCTCTCCCCGCAAGACAAGGTTTCTTTTTTTTCCTTTTTTGGTTTTTTGAGACAAGGTTTCTCTGTGGTTTTGGAGCCTGTACTGGAACTAGCTGGTCTCGAATTCACAGAGATCCGCCTGCCTCTGCCTCCCGAGTGCTGGGATTAAAGGCGTGCACCACCACTGCCCGGCTCAGACAAGGTTTCTCTGCGTTGCTGTGGCTGTCCTGAAATTTGCTTTGTAGACCAGGCTGGCCAGAGATCTGCTTGCTTCTGAGCTAGATTAAAGGTGTGGGTCACCAGGTCCGGAAGGTCAATTTTCTTTCTTAAATGATAGAACTCCCACAATCCAAATAGTTCTACTAACTAGGAGCTGTTTTTACTACTAGGATGACGGCAGGGGGCATAGGCAGCATTCGGCTCTCTGAGGTCCTGTAGGAAACCCAGTGCTCTGCAGCAGAGGGTGGCTGCACCTTTTACATCTCCGTGCACACGGAAGACTTCCAGTCTTGGGTTGCCATCTTTATCCATTTCTTTTTTTTTTCTTTTTTCTTTTTTAAGTCTTTTTTTTTTCAAATATTAATATGGCTAT
>NC_022011.1:16471110-16484843 GCF_000317375.1 Microtus ochrogaster | reverse complement strand
GTATAACCCCAGCAGCACAGACATTAAGGGCCTCATTGAATAAATGGGACCTCCTGAGACTGAGAAGCTTCCGTAAAGCAAAGGACACTGTCACTAAGACAAAGAGGCAACCCACTGACTGGGAGAAGATTTTCATCCATTTCTTAACAGGATTCTTGTATCTCAAAAACTCCACCTCCCGGATTCCTGAGCAGCTGCTCTTTCAGGGCTCTCTAGTCCACACAGCAGCCTCCTCGATCCACCTGCCTTTTCTGGCTTCATGGTCTTCTTTGGCCAGCCTGGAGCACCTGCACTAATTTCATGTTCCTGCTTTTACGAATATACGCAGACCCTTTACCACACCTGGGGCAGCTGAAACCCTGACTTAGCCACACCACCTGCCCACTGCACATCTGTGCCGGGGAGCAAAGTCACCCGAAGGCCCCACGGAAAGGTGTGTTTCACTTTACATACATGGGTAGAGAAGAGCCCAGGCACAGTATGACCCTGCTCCTGCCTTCCTCACACTGCTCCCTTGGCTCACTGCCACACTGCAAATTTCTCCCACACGCCTTGGCTGTTGTCTGTTGCCTGCTGTTTTCTCTTCTAACTTCGCTGAGCAAACAGAAGCCTTTAAATGGGGCTGGGGAACCCCTTCATCTTTACTACCACTTCTTCAAATTTCTGGAGGTTGGTGGCTCCTCTCCTTCCTTCCGACAGTGCGAACAATCGGACCTGGAGAGGATGGCTCAGCGGTGTAGAGCATTTGTGTTTTACTAAGGACCTGGGTTTAGTCCCCAGCACCCACATGGTTGCTAAAACCACACATATACATTCAGTCAAAACACTCATGAACATAAAAGAAAATAAATCTTTATCAAATTAAAACTATAGTAGGGTGATGTTGGCGCAAGCCTTTTAAGCCCAGCACTTGAGAGGCAGAGGCAGGTGGATCTCTGCGAGTTCTAGGCCAACCTGGTCTATAGAACAAGTTCCAAGGAAGGCTCCAAGCTACAGAGAAACCCTGTCTTGGGAAAAAAAAAAATTAAATAAATAAGGAAAGAAAATCTTATTTCCTTTCTCCATCGTTATCCTTCATCTTAAGTTATACTTAAATAAATTGAAATAAAAGATGCTTTAATGGCATCTTATTACATTTAGTCCTCTAGAATTCAGGAAGAGAAAGGGATCCAATAATAGTTCTTATTATGGATTCTAAAATCACATCGCAGGGAACCATAAGGACAAGAAGACCATAGCAGTCATATACGGAGTGACCACATCTATAAAACTGCTCCAAATAATGGTCTTGTGTCATGCAAACTGTCTCCTACTGTTTTAAAATAGCATTGGTTTTCTTATTACATTTATTTATTTTGAGTATATGAGCATGGGTGGGCACACGCCACAGCATGGGCGTAGAGGTCAGTGGACAACTTGTGATTCGCTTCTTTCTTTGCACCAGGTAGGTCCAGAGAGGGGCTAGGACTCAGGTTTTCAAGCATGGGGGCAAGCGACTTTACACACTAAACCATCTTGCCAGCTCCTGCCTTTGCTTTTTAATAAAAAAGCGTTTATTTAGAGGAGGGCTGGAGAGACGGCTCAGAGGTCAGGAGTACTTGCTGCTCTTCCAGACGACCTGGCTTTGGTTCTGCACACCACACGGAGGCTCACAACCACTTGTACCTCCAGTCTCTAGGGTCTAAAGCCCCCTTCTAGTCTCCGACATGTGGTTTATGTAAACTCAGGCAGGCATATACACATATTTTTTTTAATCTTAGAAAAGAACCAGAATTTAAAAATATAATTAGGTAAGAATAAGTAATTTCTTTTTAATTTAAAGAAACTTATGTGGGCAGATCTGAATTTTTAAGGAAGGAATTATCCCTAAGGAAACAAACTCATCCTAGACTGGGTGCCTCCCCTCCTTTCCTGGCACATCTGTCTCTGCTCTGAACTGACACTGACCTTGCTACAGAACACAGGCTGGCAGCAGACTCCCCAACCGCCGCAGACGCCAAGGAGCTACAGTATAGGTGTTGGATTTTGTGTGGTGTCTGCAGATCTGATGACTCTTACAGACTGAAGGGAAAGGCAACTGCTGTCTTCCAATGTTTGCTGTGCCCTGTACCTGGGCAGCTAGTTCCTCCAAACTCAGCTGAACTGACTCCTGTGTATATTTGCAATCACAGCTTCCACTGATGCTTTTGCCTGTGCGTTTCTTTCATATGCCTCCTGCTCCCTTTCTACAATCCTGTGACATTATCTTTACTGGTGCTAGGATATGCATTAATTCTGCTTTTGTTTGTTAGGGTTCTTGCTTTGTTTCTGACTTTCTGAGACAGGGTCTCCTATAGACCAATATGCTGTCAAACTGATATGGAGCTGAGGCTGGCCTTGCGCTCCTGATCCTTCTGCCTCTACCTCCCAAGTTCTAGGATAACGGGTGTGCATTCTCACACCTGGCAATACTAAGTTTTGACTATCACTTATCTGTCTTCTATTCCAGGCCCTCTGAACTGCACGCATGCACACACACCACCCACACCTATTTTTCTGTGTCGCCTGCACAGTCTTGCACGGTGCTTCCGAGCAGGAGATGCCAACAAGGGTTTGGCTGACTGACAGCTGACATCAGTTCTATATCTCCAAGATGCAGATGTTTTCCTGAGAACTAATTTTAAAAGACAAATTATTCTAGGCTATCATAAATCTCTTCCTGGCACTCTCTCCTGTATTTAGATGCTCTGAATACATTGAATGAAAATAATACATTGTCAAAATAGAATTCTGTATGTGTATTTCTTCAAGCATGTACACCTTGGTATACCTTACTAAAATAACTTTGCTATTTATTGTCTATACTTACAAACGTTTCTCTGGTTTGTTTTCTCAAGTGAAAACTAGAGACACATGCAACATACAGAGTCAAACAATTTTATGTATTTCATCAAAGCCCAAGCGTTCCATGCCACTCCCTAGAGGAAATCTCGCCTACTCAACCCACCATTCTCTTCACCGTCTCACGGCTAAAGACTGCTTTATAAAGCAACCCCATACTCATTGCAAATGAATCTGTGTTTCGTAAGGACACTTGTGTAAATATAGGATGTACTTTGAGCCTATCCCACCTCTTTTCCCTCCCCTCCCCTTTCCTCCCAACCCTTCTCCTTCCTCTCTTAGGCTGTCATGTCATATACATACATGATTTTAAATACATTAGGATCTAGAATCCACAAGTCAGAGACAGAGAAAGAAGAAAAAGAGTAGAGACAGTTATAAAAAGAAGTCTTTAAAGAGACACTAAAAGTAATATAAAAAGAATACAGACAGTCATAGATTAAAGGCGTAAAGAAAAAGAAGCCACTTAAAGATGGAAAATACACAGAGAGTCTGGATTATGCATATTATTATGTTTTCTTTGAATTTTTTGACTAAAGAGACATTTGATTCTAGGGTTGCTAAGTTAAATCAACATAAAGGTAACCTGACTTCAAGTTTGGGCCTAAGGATGTGTTGCTGAAGAGGCTCTGCTTTTGTTTCCACAGAAGATGAGAACTCGAGGCCAGGCAGATCTCTGTGAGTTCAAGGCCAGCCTGGTCTACAAGGCTAGTTCCAGGACAGGCTTCAAAGCTACAGAGAAAGCCTGTCTCAAAAAAACCAAAGAGACAAAACAACAAACAAAAAAAACCAACAAGATGAGAACCTGAGGATTCCTTCCAGGCTAATGTAGTTTGGTAGAACAAGAACACCCTGAAAGGTCTCTGTGAACCCTAAAAATACTTTGCCCAACAAACATTAGGAAGCAGTTTGGAGAAAATAATGCCCAAATTCCCATAATGATTGTTTATAAATGTTTGTTTTCATTAAAAGGAGGACATGACACAGAGATGAATATTTTGCATTGGAATGGATCTTGGCCTATTGATACAGAAGGTTGATTTTGTTATACTGTGTATATGTATTTCTGCTCTTGTTTAAGAATTATATGTTTGTGCAGCTCATTTAAAAATTTAATGTATATGAACTAACAGATAATCATCTGTAATAGTCAAACTTGTAGTAATATTAGATTTTCTAGATATATAGAGATATATTTCAGATGGATAGATGTTCTTCAAACTGTTCAAAGACATACAGAATATGGCATTTAAAATGTTTTAAGAACTTAGACTTTTCTCGACAGTGAGACATGTCTGCTTTTGGAAACACCAATTACTTCAAAGAGGTTGATGGGCATTGAAATTTGTTATGGAATTTGCCTTCAAAGTGACAAGGCAAAAAACTGCTCTTGCATGGACTGCTTGATGGTATGCTGTACGAACTGGACATGCAGGAACCAGAGAAAAATGACTGCTGAACTTGCCTAAAGAAGGTGAGACAGTCCTCAGGGTTCCTGCTTCATGAAAGAGACTGGTAGACATTTTGTAGGACACAGAAGAAAGTGACTGACAAACTGCCAATATAGGCTAAACAGTCTTTCAAATTTAATGAAAAAGTCTGCCAGACATTATGGGCCGATACGCTGAAGATGGATGCCCCATCATTACAGAAGAACTTAGGGTGACTGTCCAGGCGGCAAGATGGCTCCATCAACTCTAGAGTTTTGGAAGTTGCTTACATGCACTTCCTGTTTACTTAGGTAATATTATATCCTTCTGCAGTCTTTGATGGAGTTGAAGAATAGTTTTATTTATAGTTTTTCTTAGTTATGATAAAAGATAAACTAGATATAAAACTTTAGACTCACAAGGATATGACAGAATATCTTCCTTAATTTGCCAAATGTAAATGGACTAAATATTGTAACTATAATTCTTGCTTGATAACTGTTTTGCGTATGTAATTTTACTATGTTAAATTTAAAACCTTCCTTTTATTTAGACAGAAAAGGGGGGGGAAGATGTGGGATTCCCCTCTGTATGCTGTGAATATGTTTTATTATCATTGGTTAATAAAGAAGCTGTTTCAGCCAATGGTTTAGAAGAATAAAGGCAGGCGGGAAATCCTAACAGAGCTATATAGAGAGAGTAGGCGGAGTCAAGGAGACACCATGTAGCTGCCAAAGGAGAAGGACCCAGAACCTTCCCACCAAGTCACAATCTCGTGGCAATACACAGATCAATAGAAATGGGTTAACACAAGATGTAAGAGATACCTAGAAATATGCCTAAGTCATTGTTGTAATTAATACAGTTTCTGTGTGAGTGTTTGGGTCTGGGTGGCTGGGAAATGAACATGCAGCCTCCATCTACAACAGCAAGCAGTAAACACTTCATGAGTGTCTGTGTTCCTTGGGCAGGCGCAGGCTAACCTTATAAAGAGCTTCTAATTTTAGTATTTGTGCTGTCAAGGTGGGCATAAAGGTATTTTGTTTTTGTTCTATTCTTGGTTTTGTGCGTGCGTGCGTGCGTGCGTGCGTGTGTGTGTGTGTGTGTGTGTGTGTTTTAAGACAGGGTTTTTCTATGTAGCCCTGGCTGGCTGGAAACTCACTACGTACTCCAGGTTAGTCTAGAACTCAGAGACCCACCCACCTCTGCATGCAAATGCTGGGATTAGAGATTTGCACCAGCATGCTGGACACAAAGCTAATTCTTGAGTACCATATTCAGGAACTGTCTGATGGCTTCCCAGAGTGGGAACTCTTCTCTCCTGCAGTCTCCCCACCATAACAGCACCACCTGGCGCTCTCTCCCCAGCAGTTTTGGCTAGACCACATTTGGCTCATACGTTATTTACCTAAGTGAACATTATTCAAGCCATGTTCTATGACACTTTCTCTTCCCTGCACATTTTGTTTTTCCCAGAATTAGTAACTTTCTTTCATTTGCTTAGCTTGCTATGTACTTATCAATAAGTCATCTCCAAACTGTCCCTCAAATGTACTCAACAGTGAAATACATTCGATTTTTTTCAACTTTCTCTCCTGGGAGGCAGCTCCTGGAGCACCTGTCTGCACAAGTCCATCTCTCTAGGTCTGTCACAGTGAGTACTCTCCGTCAACACTGATTCCTTCAGCTCCTGGACTGAATCTAGACCTGGTTCTTAGGGACACCCAAAGTTTACCTCTTACATGGCTGATCACTTAGGTTCAAAATTCCAGGTTAGAAATTCTTTTCCTGAGAATTCTGGAGAGCCTGCTGCCTGGTCATCTAGTAGCCAGGGCCAACCCTCAGAGTTGATGGCTACATTCCTCATGCTTCACACGGGAACTCTTCTCTTCCTGGGAGCTTCTGGGTCTCCTCTGGGTCCCCAGCCCCTTTGCATTCATTATGGAAGTGGACCCATCCAGACTGCAAATGTGTTTCTCTTCACTGCAGAATAAGCTTACAGTTTTCTGTTGGGGTCATGACCTGTTCTACAAACAAGAAGAGGAATCTCGAGGTTCCTCCAAGGGCCATCGAACAAAACCAGCTTTTAAATTTCATCTTTGAGCACCTCCCAGAGGATTAGATGCCCCTGATCCCTAAGCCATGCAGGGTTTGGCCTGTTTTTCTGACTAAATCTTCAGGGTAAGCTTTACTCGGGCCTTAGAAGTCACCTACCAATAACTTGTCCATTTCCCAGCTCCTAAGCTTTATTGCCAATATTACTTCTTATTGTGCAATTAACACCTTTTCAAAAATTCTCTATACAGACACTTGCTAAGGTCTGAGGGAAAAGGGGGAAATGTGTGGCCAGACCACTCCCTCTGGAAGTCTTCCACCTTCTTCCTGTAAGGAAAGCTCTGCTTCATTTTCTCCACGGACAGTGCGGCTTCTCACCAATCTAACTGGTATCTCATCTTGGCCTTAGCTCTCCATCTTCATCTTGGATGCAACTTCAAGCACTCATTTCTCTCAGAGTCCAGGCTAGACCAGGGAAGACTGTGCTCCCTATATTCTTCCTTTCCAGCCTCAGCTCCCAGATAAATACACCTTTTTTTGTTGTTGTTGTTGTTAACAAGATCTGACTATGTATCCCACTAGCTGGCCTCAGACTCACAGACATTCCCCTGCCTCTTCCTCCTGACTTAGGTATGTCACTCTGTCTGGATAATACATACTCTAATAGGCTTACATAGGCTTACACACCAACTGTATAATGAAGATCCCCAAAAAACCAGCTCTAGCTGAATCCAATCTCTCCTGAGAACCAGATTCAGATCTAACTGACTATGAATTCTCCAGACCGCCATTTCATCTCTCACACACATATACACACGTGCACACAGGCAATTCTGACTTCCAGTCCTTCCATTTGTTTCTATCTGCGGTATAATATTGTTATCTTTCAGTACATTAGCTGGAAACCCAGTAATCATCAAAGCTATCTTTCTCTTCCTCAGTCCGTCTCCAGTTTATCAGCAAACCATACTGAGACTACCCCTTAAAAAAGATATTTTATTTTATGTGTATGGTTGTTCTGCCAACATGTATGTTTGTGTATCATATGTATGCAGTGCCCACAGAGGCCTGAAGGTGGCTTCAGAGCCTCCAGGTGGAGCTACAGACCAACGTGAGCCACCATGTGAGTGATGGGAATTGGACTCGGGTCCTCTAGAACAACCAGTGCTCTTAAGCCCTGCGCCACCTCTCCAGCCACAGTATAGTTACTACAATGTTTAACTGATCAATTTTCCCCTCTCCTCTGCTACGGTTCACTGTGCTCACCAGGGGTGATACCGGAAGCTGAAGACGTGGATAATCATTTACTGTGTCTAAGACACCGCTGATATGTTATGTGAACCCTGCTGTGAAATGCAAGGCTTGCAGAAGCTTAGAAAAGGCTCACATGCTTCAGAATCTTCTGCCTAAAAATGAGAAGCTTAACCTTCCAAACCTACAGGCAAATTAGGGCATAGGGGCTTCCAGACAGCGGCAGGAAAAGAAAAACATCCATATTCACCAATTCCTTTGTGAGGGTCAGGGGGGCAGGACACAAACTTCAGCACTTCCGCTCGCTTCTCTCTCAGACCCCAGCGGTAGAGGATCTCTCCGTAGCACTTCTTAAAGTCATCAAACTGCTGGGTATTGGCAGGGTCCAGCAGTCTGGATAAACCCAAAAGGTTCCGTTAGCTCCTTTAAGAGAAAAGCAGTCCCTAACGGCATTTCTATTAAATGCCATCTTCTCAAAAACTTGACTCTGAAGTCGTGAACTCTGCAGCTACAGTTGGGCAAGGTGGCTGGTTACCTTTTGTTTTTATCATGCTGGTCGCGCTCCCGCTCCCGGGGGTCACTGTAGGTTAGACTCCCAAAGCGGAGTTCTTCTGGAGAAGACTCTCCCCAAGGTGAAGACACGTGTTCTGTCTCTCTTCCCGCTAAAGAAAAGCAAAAGAGAAGAGAACATGGCGGTCAGAGAAGGCACAGGAACTAGGAACTAGCTCATGTTCTACTTTTATAATCAAAAGCCCCTCCCATCTCCCACACCCCGGTATGCCTCCACTCTATTCTCTGGAAACAAAGTATGTGAAACGGAAGACTGAGGAACGGAGCCCTACACTGCTCTTTCCTGGGCATCCCTCTGTGTCCAGGCACTTATCACCGAGAGAACCTGGTAATTAAGTACACATGATAGCTAAGCAAATTATGGCTTAATGATAGAGTAGAATGTGATGCAGCGATCTGTTATCAGAATGCTAAATGACACGAGAAAATGCTCATGATAAAATTAAAAGCAGAATACAAAACAGCATAAATCAAATAACTACCCACCCATACACACACACAAAAAGAGGGGGAGAGGAAGAAAATGTTCTCAAATGTTAACAGATGTTATTAAGTGAGAGACGTGGAGATATCAATCATTGCTATTTTTTTTCTCGGATACTTTTTGTTTATTCTTCTTTACAGAACATGTAGTAGATATATATGTATGTTCTTGGGTAGGAGAGTGTGTGTACACAGATCTTTCTTTTTTTTTTTTTTTTTTTTTTTTTTACAAAAATTTTGTAAATATTTTTTTTTTTTTTTGGGTGGGGGGGTTTTTGTTCCCAGATTTTTTTTTTTTTTTTTTTTTTTTTGGGGTTTTCGAGACAGGGTTTCTCTGTGGCTTTGGAGCCTGTCCTGGAACTAGCTCTGTAGACCAGGCTGGTCTCGAACTCACAGAGATCCGCCTGCCTCTGCCTCCAGAGTGCTGGGATTAAAGGCGTGTGCCACCACCACCCGGCTAGACAGATCTTTCTATGTAGCCCAGGCTAACCTTAAATTCTCAATCATCTTGCCTTTACTTCCCGAGTGCTAGGATTATTTTCTAAGATGTAAGGTCTTGCTATGTTGCCCAAGCAGGCCTCAGGCTCCTGAGAAGTTGGGATTACGGGTATATATTACTACAGCTGGCTCATGTTCTTGGTGGGTTTTTTTTTGTTTTGTTTTGGGTTTTTTGTTTGTTTTTGTTTTGTTCTGTTTTTCTGAGACAAGGTTTTTCTATATAACAGTACTGGCTGTCCTGGAACTTGCTCTATTGACCAGGCTGTCCTCAAACTCACAGAGATGTGTCTGCCTCTGCCTCCTGAGTGCTGGGATTAAAGGAGTACACCAGCTCATGTTCTACTTTTATAATCAAAAAAATTAAGATCATGGTCATTAAGCTGTTTTATTTCTGTCCACTAAAAGGAATCATGGGAAGAAATGGATGACGTGATGTGGCAGACGATAGTGGAAAAGGGGGGATGTGGAGGAGGAAGGGTAAGCATTGGGCTTTATGGGATAGGACAAGTCCCACTGTAGCCTCTCCAGCAGCTCAGAGTAGCAGTGACCTCCCAGACACAAGTATATTCAACATGCAAGGTCAGGCTGTGAGCTGACACTGCCCCGTCCGTCCGCTGAATGGAAAGCAGTGAGAACCAGAGAAGAATGTGTGCACCTTTGGGTGGAACCTCCAGCTTGCCCCTGCATCATCTGGAAGACCCGCCCCTCCCCAGCTCCTATCAGAGAATCTCCAACAAAGAAAAGGTGCCAAAAAGCCCAGTTCCGCATTCCTGGTGACTACTGCAACTTCTTCCTCTGTTGCCGCCCAAGCCCCCACCTAAGCATTCCAGGTTTTGACCACACTCGGGCACAATCCACTTGTGGTGGACACACCATCATCCCTTTACTACAGGTTATATAATCCCCTGCTTTACTTCAGCTGTGTGGCTTCTCCAGCCTCAGTCTCTGGGGCTGGAGGACTCACCCGGTAGTTGCTTTGTTCAAATAAACCTGTTCTTTTACTTTTTCAATTAGGCTTGATCTGGCTTACTGCATAGGCAGAGAAACCTATTATCTGGGTACAGAAAACCCTTTATCTTGGTGCCGAAAACCCAGGAAGACTTGAGTCTTCCTGCTTGGTAGACCAGGTTCTTCAGCCACATAGAGGCCACCCTTTTCTCTTTAGCTTTCTCTCCCCAGATGTGATCAACTTTTGACTAGGAGTAAGTCACCATTTCCCAGCCACTACCTACAAAGGTACTGGGTACCTTTTTCCAGGTCCAGGATCCTCAGGATCCCCTGCCAAGCTGTGGCCATGCCAGAGCAAGCTGGTCAGTTCTGGAGCAGAGACACTCTATGTTCCAGGGGACAAAGGCTACTCCCACCCCCATGCTCGACCCCAGGCTACTGCATGGGATGCCTTGCCCTAGTCTTCAGGCCCTAGTCTTCGGTCTCTAGCACAGGTCTAGAGATGGGCAATGCCGGGTCTAAACCCAATCCTCGGTCACCCCTGGGGCGTCTCCTGTGAAATTTATCCAAATTGTGGCTGTCTCACACCATATACCCAAAATGCTGGGTTTTCTTTGGCTTTGTGACCTGGCCTCAGGGCACTCTTGATATAACCTGTCAAGATGGCCACCGGAGGGAACTCTTATCTTTACTATCTTCCATGATCTTGAGAATTTCTACGGGCAGCATATGAACAAGTGGTCGGATTCTCTTACATCCAGCGTTTTTGGTTTCTGCGCCTGCCCCTCCCTCTGTAGTCAGCACTCAAAGGCCCAGGTTTTGTTGGCTAGGGGTTGCAGCACCTTCAGACCTCCTTTTATCTGAGGACTTGGACCCTGAGCACACCTGAGCCACTGGCATCCCTGCCCCTTCCCTGAACCCTGCCTACCTCTACCCCCCACATTGCCACAGGCTCCACTTAGTGGCCAATCTTCTTTCCTTTACCCACCCCTCCCTTTTCCTTCCCTCTCCAGGACAAAGGCTGAGAGCCAACCTTCTCTCCTTAGCCACCTTCTTCTCTCCCTCTCCCTTCTCCTACTGCCTCTCCTTCACTATCCTCTCCCCCTCTATAACGCCACAACCTGCGCCCTGGTCCCCATCCACACACTGACCTACCCCCCCCCCCCCCGAATTCTCCCAGTGGCTTCTCCAGCCTCAATCTATGGAACTGGAGAACCCATCTTGGAATTGCTTTACAAAAATAAATCTGTTCTTATACTTTTTCTATTTGGCTTGATCTGGCTTACTATGTGGGCAGAGAAACCTATTATTGGGATACAAAAAAGCCCTATTATGCCCCAACTAAACTTCTCATATGAACAGCCTTCACTAGGCCTCAGGAATAGCCAAAGTGCAACATGGGCTGTGCCGTTCCCTCACCAACCTATGTTCCAGCCACCGGTGTTGAACCCTGGGTCTGACATGCTGGAGCAGGACCCCGAGGAGGTAAAGCTGGGCTAGAAGGAAGAGGAACACACACTAGCATCAAACACCATCCCACTTCAAAGTTACATGTGAGGAAAGAACAGACCTCAAGGGAAGCCAGAAAAGCATGAGCTTACATATCGACTGTGGGACACCATAAGATTAGAAGAACGGTTAGGGAAAGGCCCAAAAGGGTTGGGTAACCCCTGAGGCCGCGACTGGGCTTCAAAGACACTGCACAGCATAGCCAAGGTCTGGACGTCTCGGAGTTGGCAGTAGTGAGCCAATCTGTAAAATACAAGAGGAGAAAAAAAAATAAGCCAAGAGGAGGAATGGAGGAAGGACAGTTACCAGTCATAACTCTACTGTGGGCTAGGCTGGGGGAGGTTCCATCCTTCCTCTGACCTTGTCAGGAACAGGGAC
The DNA here is from genome assembly GCF_000317375.1 of Microtus ochrogaster. Lineage (NCBI taxonomy): Eukaryota > Metazoa > Chordata > Mammalia > Rodentia > Cricetidae > Microtus > Microtus ochrogaster. The sequence continues at coordinate 16,472,841 of NC_022011.1, read as the reverse complement.
TTTTACAGAGCCAAAGTCTCACCTACCAGGAGAATGGCCCCATGTGTCTTGGCATAAGTGTTTTCAGAATGTTAGCGACAACCTAGACATCAATCTGAAAGCTTCCAGGTGGCACTCAGGCATGAGCTCTAACACAAGTCCTCCAGCCTCTGAGAGAGGTGTCCAAACTCTCTCACTCTCTCCAGCTCCAGGAAAAATCCCCTGCTTTGTGGTAAGTTTCTATGTCGTTCCTCTGACCTGATACTAGCAGGAGGCAGTCAGAGCACACAGCACACCACAGCATGGCGGCCGCTGACTCTGCTTCCTGGATTAAATACAATGACAAGGCACACATTCGTCTTCGTCTTAGGTTCTCATTCCCTTTATCTTTCAGACACCATGCTAGAATGTGAGTGTAGGGGTAAGAAGCCTTTGTCTTGAGGCTTATACACACTAAGTAGGGCGCCCCCTGCCTTAAGGATGCGGCAATGAGAGCAACATCAGGTGCTCCAGGTCTGGCCTCAACCAGCAGAAAAGCAAACTTCAACTTGAAGCAGTGGAATTTCTCTGCCCAGGCCCAAAGCCTCACTGTGAGAAATACCTGAGTGGTTACTTAATGGAACATTATTCTATATAATCTGACTTTCTGTATTTTGAAGCGGTAAATTGGACATAAATCTGGTCCTAGTGTTGGGAGAACAAACACATACAGTTCTGGCCCTGTTCCCAGAGGCCAAGTCACACCACACTACAGAGAAATCACCATACCCAGTGCCCAGAGGCCTGTGTGCCCAGAGGTGTGAGGGACGGACTGAGGCACGCTGATGCATGTGGGCCTCTGAAGGTTTCAAAGTCTTCTGGGTGGCAAATATTACATAATGCCTCAGCTGTCAGAAGTTCATTCTGCTCAGAGGCTATTTCCGTGCTAAAAGCGTCACTCCTCTGGCCTCTGGGCCCTCACCGAGGCAGTCACACTTAACATGTTCACAGACCTCAAACCCACTTCACTCATTTTCCTCACTTTTAGCTCTCAGAACCTACAGGGACTCCAGCAGCTGTCGCCCAAACGGATGTCGAGCCCAAGGTGTCTCCAGATCTGGGTCAGACTTCGGACCAAGGCAAAGATCTGTAGCTACGGTGGCCAGCGACCAAACCTGGACAAACCAAAGAAAGAGATGAATAGAAACTGTCAGGGAGCCCCATCTGCCGCCTGTAACCTAAAACCTTACCATAAGGGCGGCAAAAGCTTGAGGTGCAGAATTCCAGGCCCCACCCAGACTGCCTGGGTCACGTGCCTAATGTCCACAAAGTGTCTATTAAATCCAAAGTCTTCAATGCCCATCACAAAGAGCCCCAACCTTCAAAAAACTGAATGCTACTTTTAGAAAAATTTCCTCTGTTTTATTTGGTTTTGGAAAAGTAATACAATCATTGTACCCACTATCTGAAAGACACTACTCTAAGCTCAAAAGGAAGAAGACACAAATTTTGGGTCAAGTCTATAATTTGAGATAAGTAAGTAGATAAAAATGCTGAAAAGCAAACATCAGATATGCAAAATCAATAGTATGAGGGCAGCCAGGCATGGTGGCACACGCCTTTAATCCCAGCACGAACACACATCTTGTCTCTTACCGTTTCTCCCTAGAACAACACTACTAGCACACATCTTGTCTCTTACTGTTTCTCCCTAGAACACTAGCACACATCTTGTCTCTTACTGTTTCTCCCTAGAACACTAGCACACATCTT
>NC_022011.1:16463528-16471010 GCF_000317375.1 Microtus ochrogaster | reverse complement strand
CATCTTGTCTCTTACTGTTTCTCCCTAGAACACTAGCACACATCTTGTCTCTTACTGTTTCTCCCTAGAACACTAGCACACATCTTGTCTCTTACCGTTTCTCCCTAGAACACTAGCACACATCTGGTCTCTTAAAGCCTTCAAGAGAAGGGAGTCCCTGATATCTACTTCTCTGGTAAACGTGAGAGTTACAAGACAGTAAGCACCCCTTTATCAAGGGCATGAAGACAAACAACATTCTTCAGGCACTCACTGTCACTCACGTTATTTCTGTCCTTAAACACTGCAGATTACAATGACAGTCCCCGAGACGCAGGGGAGGCATTTCCAAGGACCAGACAGGAGAATTCACAAGTTTACTCCATTTAGTTCCTAATGAATTTAGAAGTATTGTTTCATTTTATAGAAGGACCCTGGGGTTTAGAAAGACAGGGTGGCTTGCCTGGGATCCACACACAAAAAGTCTGTCAGGGGCCCAAAGCCAAGCAGAATTTGTCTAAAGACAAGAGTCTCCCCAATTCACTTAGACTGGCCTAGCCTTCCACACCAGTTCTACCAGAAAAGAGGTAGGGGAGGAGTTGGGAAAAGGAAAAAAGAAAAAGGGAAAGGGGAGGGCAGAGAGGAGATGAGGAAGAGAGACTAAAGAAGATGGAGAGAGAACACACAAAACTTTAGGAAGGAAACTGTGCTCAGAGAATATTATTGTCCTGTCCCTTTAAGAGACAAGCCCCGCCCACCCACCCCCCCACTGGGGCAGATCTTCCTATTGTTTCCCGTCTGAGTCTCTTTCTTCAGTCTCTCTCCTTTCTGCCTTGCTCCCTTCTCTCCACTTCTCTCCTCCTCTCCCTCTGCTCTTCCCTCTTCTCCTCCTCCTTCATAACCCACTAAATAAATATCCAACCTCACTCAGCATGGCGTGTCTATCCATGTCTCTGTCTCTCACCTGCTGCGTGACTCCCTGCCTGGGACCAGCTGCCTTCAGAGACCTGCAGCATTTTATTTTTACCATTACATTCACTGCATGGCGTGCCCATTCATCTCACTCTCTCACCCGCCATGCGGCTCCCTGCCCCTCGTGGCCCCCAGGCCAGCCTTTACATTCGGTGACTCATGAACACCAGAGGGAAATGCTTCGGGTTCTCGTGCTGGAAACCCCTGAGGTGACCTGCCCAGGTAGGTCCCTAGCACTCTGAGCCGGACTCGGCCTCCCATTATAAATTCCACACTGTTCCTATCACCTTCTTGGCATTCACAGAGTCTGGGTGGGTGGGGGCTGACGGAAATAGACTAAATCCATGAGAGGGTTTTCTTTAAAGGGTTTCTGAGAGAGACGTGGTGATGTTTATTACAAGATGAATGGAAATCTTAGGGATTTTTTAATCAAATGAAATCAATGGGAGGTCTTAGTTCAGCCTTACCGTCACACTAAAGAACAGGATGAAGTAATGACAGGGAGTGAAGTTGACTAGTGGTTGCCCAGGGCTGACGGGAAGAACAGATGGAAAGACAAGGAGTTTCTTCCCTGTGATGAAAACGTCCTGAACAGCTTCCAACTGCACAACTCCCGCAAAACCAGAAGTTACCAACTAGCACATTTTAGATGGCCAGGCTGCAGGGATGCAGGCTGTGTCTCAGTAGAGGAGTTCACAGAACAACACAGGGGAGCTACAGAGAGCTACAAAGTGTAAGGAATCTTACACTCTATAAGTGCTGACATTTTATTTTTAAAAGTTTTATTAATATTGTATTGTGTGTGTGTATGAGTGTTTTGCCTTCATGCATGGACATGTATCATGCACGTGCCTGGAGCCAGAAGAGGGAGTCAGAATCCCTGGGACTGGAGTTACAAAAGGTTGTGAACAGCCATGTGGGCGCTGGGAACTAAACCAGGGCCCTCTCTGAGAGCAGCCAGTGTTCTTACAACTAAGCCACCTCTCCAACCCCATGATGTCATACATTAAAAACTGATCATCTCTATCTAGAACACTCTGATAAATTTTCTTTTTTTTTTTTTAAATTTTTTTTTATTTATTTATTATGTATACAATATTCTGTCTGTGTGTATGCCTGCAGGCAGGAAGAGGGCACCAGACCTCTTTACAGATGGTTGTGAGCCACCATGTGGTTGCCGGGAATTGAACTCAGGACCTTTGGAAGAGCAGGCAATGCTCTTAACCACTGAGCCATCTCTCCAGCCCTGATAAATTTTCTTATGAGAAATTCTTTAAAGTTTTTTTTAAAAAAATAATTGAAGTAAAATGACAAAGACACAGATGCTCAAGTTTAGGATCTGACAGTCACCATAGTACTAAAATATGACAGAACCGTGGCACCAAACTACGACAGTCACTGTAGCATCAAAATACAATTACTGTGGCACCAAAATACAACAGTCACTGTGGTACCAAACTATGACAGTCACTGTGGCACCAAAATACAATCACTATGGTACTGAACTAAGACAATACTGTGGTACTGAAATAGAAACACTCATAGTTTAAGGGAAAAAAAACACTTAAGTATCTCCCCACTTAGCACTAATAAGAAAAATATCCAGGGTAAAGGTTTAAGAAGCTGCTCCAGCCCTTCAGACAGGCAAAGAAAATCAAAAAGAAACTTCAAAATAGGGGGCACACCCTGTGAATGTCACTAACTCATAAGTGTGGAGGCCAGAACGTCACCAACAGAAATTTGCAGTACCTGGACAAGATCCTTCCTTCCAACAAGCATGGCCGAAGCGGCATTCTTCTGACAGGTCTCCTGAGTGTCATTCACGTTCAGTCTGAAATTAGAGCAGAAAAGACTAAGAAGGCTCCTACTTTAATTTCCCAAGAAAGACTCCTGCTTTAGGGGACTAGAAAGTCCCTCTTTGGTTGTCACTCAAATCTGACAGGAAGAGAAGAATTAATTAGAGCTGGTGCTAGCAGGCTGTGGGTGCCCACCTGAGGGGAGGGAAATCACTTGCTACTTTCAGGAAAGGAGGAGGCAGTAAGAAAAACACTAATTTGCCACCAGCTTTTCTGTTGAGTTCCCAAGGTTTGGGATTTAAATATATGAAAACTAACTGTGATATCCACATAAAAAGTATCACACTGTGAGTTTACTACAAAAGAAAACACTTCCTGTTAGTGTTCAAGCTCAGGAGGACTTAGGGGGCCTGTGGGCCAGACTCCACATGCTGACCACTCTGTTTCTAAGGGCTTCAACCAAAATAACTCTGCTTTGATTTGCTTTACATATTGGGTGTGTGTGGTGGTCTGAATAGGAATGGCCCTCATAGACTCATGGGTTTAAACACTTGGTCCATAGGGAATGGCACTATTAGGAGGTGTGGCCTTGTTAGAGGAAGTGCGTCACTAAGGGGTGGACTTTAACTAAGCTCAAGCCAGTTCACTTCCTGCACCCTGAGGATCAAGATGTAGAACTCTGAGCTCCTTCTCCGGCACCATGTCTGCATGCATGCTGCCATACTGCCCATCATGATGATGATGGACTAAACCTCTGAAACTGTAAGCCAGCTCCAACTAAATGTTTTCCTTTATAAGAGTTGCCATGGTCATGGTGTCTCTTCATAGCAGCAATAAAACCCTAATTCAGTGTGGGAGGCAGAATTCTCAGATGGTCCCCCTCATGATTATATTATTAAGCACTTGACCTGGAGTCTGCCAAAAGGCAGAATATTCCATGGGGCCTAGGTCAGACAGGACCTTCAAAAAAAAAAAAAAAAGTTCTATGCTGGTCTCAAAGAAAAATGTGCCAAGTGCTCTACAGCTAAGCACTGGAAGAGGGCCTGATGGAACCAAGGTCATGCTTTCAGTTAGCTGAGATCCTTGGCAAGGAGGGCTCACTTAAGCTAGGTTCCCAAACTACAGGAACAGCGAGGCAATAAAGGTATAGGGTGTGTGAAGCTGCAGCTTGGGTCAATTTGTTAGGCACCAAAACACTAACACCGAGTTTCCCCCAAAGTGTCTAAAACTTAGAAAAGGTCTGCAGATCTTAACAACATGCTCAGTGTACTTGTACTTCCGAACTTACATGTACATCTCTCCCAGGGACTTGTGAACAGGAAGGAGGCAGGAAACATCCTGAATGATAACCTTCCCAGCAGCCTTAATGGGTCGATTGCCAGAGTCCGATCCTTCCCGCTTACTTTTCCACCTCCTTGATTTCTAGGGGAGACGACAAGATGTGACTAATGGGACCCTGGAGAGCGGAAGCCTACAGTTGTAGAGCACATCATATTTGGGTCATTGGTAATTTGCAGAGACTTTAAATTACATCATGCCCACAATTACATGAATCAGCATCTGTAGGAAGTAAAAGGATAACACATGGCACCAAGCTCTTGATCCAAAATCCTAACAGAACAAGCACCTACTGCAGGGCTATTTACATTCTGCAGGTGCTCAAAAAATAGACACCAGGAAGCCAGAATTAATTAATTAATTAATTAATTTTAAAAATAGCAGGTAAAGAAGTTAGTAAAGGCCCCCCAAATTGGGGGGGGGGTGCTTTAAAGTGTTCAATACTAGGTTCTAGGTTCTTGCCTGAAACGATTCAAAGCTTTTTTCTTCTTAGACAATTTCAACAGGATTTGCTGATATTATAATTCAGACACGGCAGTATGGGCTCTGCAAACCTTAATATGTGAAGACAGAGAAACTTGGCAGCACAAGAATTGCCTTGTTTTTTAGCAGGCCTGAATTACTTCTAAAGGTCAAAGTTACTTGGTTGGGGAACTGGGTAACAGACATGGGAGACCATGAACACACACTTCAGCTCCCAGAGTCGTCCCAGCAAGTGGCGGTGGGGAATCTGCTCATGTGGAATGAGAAATATCCTGGGAAACAAAAGGCAGCAGAGTGTAGCCCCATCTGGTATCTTCAAAACGACAACCAGTCACGGGAGCAATATCCTACTTTATTTCCAAAAATTAAAAAAAAAGAGGTCACCAAAGTCATTCAACTAAGCAAGGGAGCAACACGTTTACTAACAAAGGAGGCATAAGGAGCAACTGAAAGGGGCCTGCAATCTGACATCAGAAAACTAAGGTGCTGTGTGGCCTGCCTCAGTATGGCCCTAGGCAATTTGACACTAGTGAATCATTTGCTGTGGACTTAGAGCCTCACCCGCATCGCTCTTTCTGTGCTTACTGGTAACCTGTGGCTAGCGCGCGCTCTGTCACCCAACCTCAGGAAGGAGGTCAGGAAGGGTCTGATGAGAAGACGGATGCAACCCCAAAACTGCAGCGATGTTCTGGAAGCGTGCATAAATGGTCAGGGACCATCACCATTCACATCACCTACACGTTCGCTTTTCCACTAGTGATTCTGTATCATCACTCTTTCATGACTCAGTCTAGGTCTAATCCAGGCATTTCTGATCGCTGATGTCCCAACCAATGTTCCAGGTGTCCACTGCATTAACTTCCCATACAATTAATAGGTCCTGAGACCCACTAAATATGATCCAGTGAGGCAGGCTAGCTGGAACATCTAGGAAGTGTTTATAAGAGAATCGCTATCCATCTGGAGCCACAATCCTCTGGATCTTAAGAAGCAGTTCTGTTACTATTTGTTACTTCTCCACACCTCTTGACTCTTCAGTGCAGGGGGAACCTGGGTCTATTTTTACAAGGTAAACCTCCAGGCTTCTACATGCCCTGATTACCTGAAGAATAACTATGTCCATACTCCAGCACTACTATCCTGTCACCCAGCTGCGTTCACTTAAGGAAGGACATGTCAGAGTGGGCTGGAGCCAGGCAGTGCTACCTGAGCTGAGGCAGAAGCAGTCACGTGAGCACTCAGTGCGGGACCAGTTGTGGGGTGGGTAACTTAGGGTATGGCTATCCGATGGAGTAGCACAAAATGCTTGACTAGCCAGAAACTATATGCCCTCGGGTCCCTGACAATTGACCATTTCAAATGAGATCTAGGATGCTGAATTAAAAAAAAAAAAAATTCTGACTATGCGAGATAGTTCAGTGATGGAAGATTCTTACTGTCCAGCCTGACAACCTGAGTTTGATCCCCAGAACCCATGCAGTGGCAGAGGAGACCTGACTCCCACGGCTGTCCTCTGAACTCAGATGTGTGACACGTTTACACACGTGCACATGAGTGCATATACGCACATAAATGTGAGAAGCTTCACTTTTCATTTCTATGCTACCAAGAGTCCATCTGGAAGGGAATAGGATCCATCTAGTGTATCGTCTGGGTTGGACAGAGACTTCTAAAGCACTGTGAACATGAAGTCACCGTGGCTCCTTAGAAAGGGGAAAATGACAAGAGCTTGAATACCTAGCCACTCAGAGCGTCACTTAATTATACAGCTGAAGCAAACGGAGGCCTTGTGAGGGGTGGATGGGCCGCGAGCTTCCAGAGTACACTGGAAATAACCATCTTCCCTGACTCTGGAAGCACACCTAACAAAAGCACATTACTAATTATACAAAGGCGCGTGTGCCAGGAGTGGCTCATTTGCAAGACTAGCTCATTTGGCAACAGATCATGAAACAAGTGCAAGTGTCCCGATATCTGACTCTGGATTTAAAGACTTTTCTATTTTTATTACAAGTGTTGGTTCTTGCTGAGCCGGCAGGCGCCTCACTACAGCTCCATGAAATGGGGGTATTACCTCCATTTTGTAAACGGAAATGTGAACCTTATGCAAGGTCATGGTTATGGAGCTGAAATTGGAATAGGTCTGTCAAGCTGCAATGCTCGTGTGTGTGTGTGTGTGTGTGTGTGTGTGTGTGTGTGTGTGTGTGTGTAAGCCAGAGGCCAACATCTGGTATCTTTCTCCATTAAACATTTTGTTTTTGAGACAGTCTCTCACTGGACCTGGGGCTCACAGATTGGGACACTGGCTGCCCAGTAGCCTGTCTCTATACCCAGTGCTAGAGCTACACACACAGACCTGGTCCTGTGCCTGGCTTGCATACTAGTGCTAGGGATCTGAACATGGGTCCTCAGGCTTGTGTGGCAGGCACTTTACTAAGCCACACACCCAGCCCTGGCTAAGCACGTTTGTGTTAACTTGCTTTTCACTACTGAGTGGGATTTTAAGAATCAACAAAGGAAAACTCGGTCCTAATTAAGCTGTGAGTAAATACACAAATAGTTCAGTCTGTCTTTAAGGAGATCAATTTCTGTAAATAAAGAGATTGACATTTGATTCTAGTGGTACTAACCCTAAAACATCCTCCGTAATTACTTTTTCTGTGACTTATCTCTCAACATCATGACTGTATCCTGCTAAATCAAGGTAGTTTGCTGAAGGCCTTGTTTTCTCCTTAAAATCTCACAGGAACTCCAGAGCCACTGCTGTTTGCCCAGCTGTGAAGCAACAGTACCAGGATTTCTCTTGGGATTCTCTTTTTTTTTTTGGTTTTTCGAGACAGGGTTTCTTTGTGGCTTTGGAGCCTGTCCTGGAACTAGCTCTGTAGACCAGGCTGGTCTCGAACTCACAGAGATC
>NC_022011.1:16450866-16463428 GCF_000317375.1 Microtus ochrogaster | reverse complement strand
TTTTGGGGGGTTCTCTTGTTTAAAAGGCTAGTGACACAGTTTTCCCCGGGACAAGCCAGATTCAGCCAATGATACTTTGTCTGAAGGGTTTCAGGCTGGCCTTGAGAATGTGCCTCCCGGTTGCACGTGTGTGTGTGTGTGTGTGTGTGTGTGTATGTGTGTGCGCGCGCGCACGCGTGTGTGTGCGTGCATGTGTGTGTGTATGTGTGCACCATGTGATCTTTTCTGGGTTTGTTAAGATTAGGCATCTAGAAGAAAAACCAGAGTCCAAAGAGATATCTTAAGACTCTTCCCCTTTTTGCAGACCAGTAGAAACAAACAAATGTGAGCTACCAACCCCTTAGGAAAAACAGAAAGCAATGGTCTTCATCAACCTTCTACAAATGTCCCTTATTGAATTGCAGAAATTCGTCTGTATTTCCTAGGACTGCATGAGACAACAAGCTTCTAGGAGTTTCCATCCAGTATGTCGTGGGTGTCTATGAAATGACCTCACACAGCTGCCTCAGCCTGTAATAGGAGGTTCTCCAACATAAAGCTGCCCGAATTTTAGCTGCTGCTAGCGATAAACCATAAGTGTGGTCAGGGAACAGCACCAATGTTTTGTTTCTGTGGGGCTCTCTTTGTTTTGGCTCTTTTATTGTTGCTGTTTTGTTTGTTTTAATCTAGGAAGGAATAAGTGCAAAACAGTGCCCAAAATCCTACAGGGGCAAAACAGGTGGTTGTTTTTGCTTTGTTTTGTTTTTTTAATTTTGCAGGGTGGCAGTTTTAAATGTCTCCCCTTCAGGATGCAGGGATCATTCAGTGAACCACTGGATGGTCAGTTATTCTAGAAATTCAAACATAACAAAGCTGCCTAAACGAAGAAATGATGAATCTTGAAACAGAAGTTAGCTGGGGCCTTAAGTCCTGGCTGCTCCCTGATGAGAAGGTGAACAGTTTTTCAGGGAATTTCCTACAACTTTGGGTAATAAGAAACATTCCCACCCCATCCACTTTCCCTAAACCTAACGTTCTCCCTAATACCTTTGGGTACTTTAGGGCTCTCTGCTGTCTGCTCAGCTGTCAAGTGACATCACTGGCTTTCTCTTGGGTTTCTCTGCTTGGAGAGAACACGGACACACAAGGTCGAGGTGTAGTTACTCTGTCCAGGTTAGGGAAGGGCACCATGGTCTAAAACTTGGCCCCCTCGCCCTCCTGCACTGCTCCGGTCCCATTCTGACAGGTCTCAAGGTGGAGTCCTTCCTGTTCAGCAAAATGGGTACCTCTAGGAGGCCAGGCCTCTGCCCTGCTCTCGGGTCTTTTCAGTGCTCCACCAACAGAATGAGCCCTTCCTCACAGATGTCATGAGAAGAGACTGAGGAGGAGAGACAAAGCAAGGCAGACAGGTTATCACATGACGAGCTCTGGGAGGCCCCTGTGCACACCCTGGGGAGGTGGTCGTGGAGGACAGCAGAAGACAAGGTAGAAGGGGCCGGATGGAGGGAGCGCTACATGACAACCACTAGCCAGCCCATGAGCACCACTAGTGTCACCGCTACAATCAAAGGCAACATCGATGCCAGTAAATGGGTTAAATGTAAAAACAGCCCAAGAATAAGCCACCAACTGCTTCGCAGCAACCCCGTCAACAATGCATAATCAGCAGAGTGGGCAGTGAGTCAAATGAGCTCCTATTTAAAGAGCGGTGGAAACCAGCGAAACTCAGCAAGGGAGCGACAGAAGCAGCTTTCCGAGGAAAGAGGCCGTGCTGGCGGCTCTACCTGAGAGCTGCTGAGCGGAGGTTCTTGCTACTCCAGGCTCTTGCTTTCAACTGGTTTTTGTACGACAGGGGTATTGGTCTGTTGTTCTAAACGTTCTTTATAGCAAACAAAATTGACACTGGCCTCAAGGCTGCCTTAGGCCACCTGGGTACCACTGAAACATGAAGGGGGTGGGAGAGGAAGACAGAAGAGGGGAGATGGCCAATAGGAATGAGCAGGAAAGGAAGGAGAACAGAGAATGTCCACAGCGAATTTCATTATGAATGCAAAATACTATGGTAAAAAGAAATATTTGTTCCAGAAAATTCCTGAAGGATAAAACCAGCTCAGGTAGTACGCCAATGAAGCAAGTAGGTACTTCCCTGTCTGAACTGGTCTGAGACTATAAAACAGAGGCTAAATGGCAGAAGTCTCTTCTATCTTCCTCTGCTCCCCCCCATGCCAAAGATAGGTGTTGGAAAGCTCCATGCAATTTGCAGAAGTGTCCCAAATGATATCAGGTGAGCTGAAGTCATTTGATCAGGGTCCCTTCCAAGAACCCAGCAGTGAGTTTCATCTGCAAAGAAGCCCATTCATGATCCTTAGGCATTTACCCATTTGAAATACCACATCTGGCAAGGGGGCAGTCCTTGGTGCCTGCCTCCCCAGGGGGGAAATTTTAGTGTCGCTGGTCCTGAACAACCAGCCAGCCTGTCTGTTATTCGGGTTCCTCAAAGCCAGGCAGGTGGCATTTTATTCTTGGGCCTTTGGTAGAGACAGGATTAGTCAAGGAGAGCATTTGCACAGCGCACAGTACCGGGAAGTCGTTAATTGCTTGTATGGACCAACGTCGCCGGGCAGAGCGAGGAGACATCTGTGCGTGAAAACGTTACACCCAGGAAAAGGGAAGAAAAACACCAAGAAAATTAAAAGGGAAAAATATAGAATAAAATGAAAGCTTCCCCCACATCTGATGGATTTATAGGTATATCTGCTCCAAAATGGGAAGTGGGGTGACTGAAAAGGCCGAGCCTGAGCCGGCAGCGCCTGCGCCCCTCTCCTCCCCCGCCCACCGGCCTCACGCCCAGCTTCCTTCTGTTATGCTGCTCCCTAGCCACTGTCCAGGGTATAAGGAGGCCGAAGTCAGCACAGCTCTGACAAAGGAGCCCAGGGGAAGGTAGGAGGGGCTCTGACAGGACTAAGGTCCTGCTGCAAGTGGAGACAGGAAAGATAGTCTCCCCTTCACCTCACAGCTGTGGGGAACACAGCAGAGCACACTCTTGCTCCTAAAGCGCGTCTTCAGTAGGCTCAGTGCCCAGTGTGCCTGGGGAGCAATGAGGCAACTGCGCCTCTCAGCACTGGGGCTGAACACTATTTTCAGAGCAATGCCGGGGAAGGAGGGGCTAAGCTGAGGAGGGAGCTCTCCAGGCGCTCCAGCTAGCCAAGGGGGTCTGCACACTACCAGACTGTTTCTCTGTTACCTGAAAGGCCTCTCTAGCTACTTACACAGAGCTATTTTAACAGCATAACCTGAAGCAGAGAAGAGAGGCTGCAAAATCTGGAAAGTACCTGTAGGTGGATGCTCTGTATTTATTAGAAGTTCTAGACTGGCCACTATTTCTTTGGCTGGTAATCACTGGCCTATTTGCCAAGTCTGTCCTTGTGAACATCTGTGCTTATACGAAACTTGACAGATTTTTAGGTCACTCATACTTTTAACTTTTTGGTAGTAAACCCTGTAATTTCATCTAGAAAACACAGGGTGAATGCAAATTCAACCTAAACTGGGCAGATTAAAAACACAAGAGAAATAAACCACTGTCTTTAGGCGCTGCATGAGAGCCTGCAATCTCGAGCAATTCCTTCTTCGTAGGCCTTTACCAGGCACATCAGCCCTTCCATCTCCCTCATCTATAGCTCTCAGGGGCAGAGATCTACAAGGACATAGAAGTACACCAGAAAAAATGTGGACACACAAGATTTCAGTTAGCTGGAAACATTTCCGAACCAAAAATAATAAAATGAAATCATTTCTCCTGAGGAGAAAACAGTCCTCAAAAATGACTGACCTCTGTGAGAAAGACAGGCCGCCTAGGGAAGCCAGCATGGGACTTCCATTACTTTAGCTGCCCTGCTCTATTTAAACAGGATAAAGCATGAACGAGCGGCAGGGAGAGAGAAGATTATTTCAAATTTCACAGAACAACTGACATTTGTTTTGGGCATCTTAAATACACTGACCACATGAAACTTTAGATCAAAAGTGGCCAAACAGAAGCAAGTGTCCAGAATTTACCTTCACAATTATTATGTGCCATTCTTTAAATGTGTCTCCCTCCCTCAGGGACCAGAAGGTCTTACAGTCTTCTGGGTTTTTTTTTTTTTTTTTTTTTTGGACTGGGGTACTTGTTAATTCTCTAAACTACACACTTATGACCAGATAACATTATTGTGCACATGGTATACAGCAGCACAAGAGTTTCATGCTACACTGTGATAAAAAAAAAAAAAAAGTATTCCCCATTTTATCTGGTTGCTATGTAAAAATAAACCCTTCCTATGTCAGATCAGACTACCAGAACAGCCATTTCCTGTGGAGAAAAGCAGTCTAGAAACTGCCCCAAGCTGAGATCTCCTAGTCCTTCCCAGCTGCAGCATGAGCAGCCACATGCTCTCCTGGTGCTTCTTTAGGAACACAGTGCTGGTGGCTAACGGGGCAAGATCATCTTAACCGTGAATGCCGGCATCACTGATGACTCTGTCTTGGAACCACAAGCACTCTGAGTACAGATGGGCTTTATGTGAGCACCAAGTCAAATATGTAGGCCAGTCTATGCTAGCCAATCAAACTGCAAGTCGGGTGGTAGCACTTGACGTGAATCAAAGAGGCATTCAGAACTGCCTCTGACTCGGGGACCTCTTCAAACCAGCCCTGATATGAAGTAAAACCCTCATTTACCTAACCCTAAGTGGCTCTGAAGCCAACCGAATGCTCCAACTAGCAAACCTTCTACCCAGTTACCAGATGTCTTGCAGAAAAGGGGGGACAGGAGCTCATTTTTTTTTAACGTAAATGACTTTGGGGAGATAAAGTTTGGTGGGTGTCTGAGGACAGTCTGTGACAGCCAGCAGGACAGAACCCCATCAAGGAGAGGAGGAGAGGGAGTGTTGAGAGTGGCAGGCAGGCAGGAAGGCAGCTAGAACTATACTCCTGCTTGACTAGATGGCTTGGCCCAAGACTGGATTAGTGCCGATATCAGCTGCCGCCTGACTTCAGCCACATAAGCCCTGAGAACTAGTCACAGCTGGCCAGCCATCAGAGGGAGCTGGAGGCAGACTCCACTGCAACACATAAAGATACCTAAAATAATCGATAGAAAAACCATTTTTTTTATTTTAAATGATTCTATTTTTAAGGCTGATTTTAACTTCTGGCAGGGATTTCCCATTTTAAAGGAAAGCATGAAGAATCTTAAGGACAGAGTGTGTGCAGTGTGCAGTAGGTCAGCAGAAACACCGAGTGTTCAGGCCTGTCAGTGCCGATGCCAGGCCCTCACTGGCAACACAGAGACTTCTAGGCATTCTGGGCTCAGCAGGTTCCTGCCCGCCAAATGATAAGTCCTGTAGGGACTGCACTCTTTAAGAATCCCAGAAAAGCCGGGCATGGTGGCACACACATTTAATCTCATCACTCAGGAGGCAGAGGCAGGTGGACCTCTCTGAGTTCTAAGCCAGTCAAGGTTAACAAAAACAAAAAAAACAAAACAAAACAAAAAGGCTGGAGAGATGTCTCAGAGGTTAAGAGCACTGACTGCTCTTCCAGAGGTCCTGAGTTCAATCCCCAGCAACCACATGGTGGCTCACAACCATCTATTATGAGATCTGGTGCCTTCTTCTGGCCTGCAGGCAGACATGGAGGCAGAATGTTGTATACATAATATAATAAGTAAATCTTTTTTTAAAAAATTAAGGGCAAGTTCAGGTAATTTTTGTTCCGGCTAATCCACTCTGGAAAACCTAGAGATCAGGTAGTCCCAAATCCACCGAGACCTCCAGCCTTCAGCAGCTCTCGGCGTGTGGACAGGCATCAGGACATCGGATATCACGGGAGAATTGAAGTTAATTATTCTGCCTGATATGTGGGAATCAATTCAATGGATGGGGATTGCCAGGACAGATTTTAAACAAGGAGTAAAGTGCACTCTTTATAGTTCCGGTAAAAGAACGAACCATTTTTCCTTCTACCCCACAGTTTACAATATTTCAAACCAACTGAGAACAACAAAGCAATGGCCTTTCTTATATAAACTACGAAAGTGAAAGACTACAAGGGGATTACTAATTTAGCTACTGTCCATGGAACGCGGGGGACAGGAAACAAGAATGCAGATGGCTAAGAATCCAAGGCAATGGCTCAGACACTTACCCGTTCCTTGTAGTAGAAGGAGCTGATGGAGACCTGCTCTTTCTCGCTGCGAGTTGGGCTCCCACTGTACAAACGCAGGTTCCCAGGGGCCTCAGTGCGGATTTTCATTGGTGCAATCAAGCCAGTGTGGTAAGCAGAGAGGGCTGAGAGAGATCTGTGGTTGGAATGAGCGTTATTCATATTGGCTGTAGCCTCTAACCCTGAGTAACATTCTTCGTAGGAATTGATGAAACCAAGGGAAGAGAAGGGGAATCCAAACGAAACAAAATCAATCGGCTTTTAGAGATGAAAACTTCAGACTGCAGAAGCAGATTCTTCCACGACTATATACACAGAAAATACAGAGGACTCCAAAAACTATTAGACCTAACTAGTGGCTTTAGATACAGGGCTAATCTACAAAAATCTGCTGTGTTTTCAGATACTAGAAATAATCATTTGAGGGCCAAAAGATGGCTCAGCTGGTAACCGACACATGTGCACTCACACACATAGCTCGGCTAATAAAGACACACACACACACACACACACATAAAAAAATTTGAAAAGTTTTAATTTTTATTTATTATCAAAACACATCAAATAGCCAGAAATAGGACTCATACTTGTAATCCCAGTCCTAGGGGAGCTGAGCCGGAAGAGCTACTATGAGTTCAAGACCAGGCTGGGCTATAGTGAGTCTCAAGGCAGTCTGAGCTATTGAGGGAGGCCCTGCCTAAAAAAAAAGATGAAAAAATATGCACTATTCCTAAGAATCATTAAAGAAGATACATAACAATGGAGAGACACAGCACACCAGGGATGAAAAGATTCCACACTGTCAAAGCATCATCTTGAGCATACCTCTAATCCCAGCACTTGGGAGGCAGAGGTAGGCAGATCTCTGTGAGTTTGAGGCCAGCCTGGCCAACAGAGGGAGTTCCAAGACAGTCAAGGCTACACACAGAGAAACCCTGTCTTGAACAACCATTTTTAAAAAACCAATTTATCTTAAGTGATACGCAGAGTCAGTATAATTCCAATCAATACAAGCAGGCACTGTAGAAACTAACAAGTTGAGAGAATTTTGTGGAGGTACAAAGGCCAAGAGTAGCCAACAAAAAAGCTCAACAAAAATAACGTTCGAGAACTTACTCTACCAAATTTTAAGATTTATCACAGAAGGCTACATTCTGAGAATAAGACATGGGGAAAGACGGATAGATCCAAGAACAACTAGGGTGCCGGAACAGATGACCACTTTTCAGCCACACAGGAAGGCAGGCTGCATAAACGGTGCTAGAACCAACCATTAACTTCTATTAAATAAAACAAATGTCCACCTTTCCTCAGATCATACACCAAAGAGACTGAGCCCATGGACCTTAAACAAGGGATTTAAAGCTACAGACTCTCAGAAGAAGATGCAGAAGGGCATTTTTGTGACCTTGATGTAGACTGAGGTTTGCTCTCTCTCTCCCTCCCTCTCTTTCTTTCTTTTTGATATAATACAAAAATCACTAACCATAAAATTAAAAAATGATGAATTAGACAGCATCAAAATTGAAAACCCTGTTCACTGAATGTTATTAAGGAGGGAGGAAAAAACAGCTACATATTCGAAAAGAATCAATGCCTACATCCAGCAAAAGATCTGCAATCAAAATAGCTAGCACAAATATGCAACACGGCGCCTGGGACTTGAACAGACACATCACAAAAGGAGACGCCCAAATGGTCAATAAGCACACAGAAGCTGCTCATATAATTAGTCATCATCGTGGGAACGCAAATTAAAGCAACGAGATAATATTTCCCACCCACCACAATGACAGAAGTTGAACAGACTGGCAATACAGAGAGAAGACGTGGAGCAATCAATCCTGTGAGCCTTCAGTGAGAAGGGGACAAACGCCCTCCCCACCGAGCACACTTCTCCAAGCTGAACAGACGTCTAACCTATGACTCGGCAGTTTCACTCCTTGGGTCAGGAAATCAGTGTATCCATGAAAGAAGAAAAAAGGAGTGTGTGTCTAGTTTATTTTTAATAGCCCCAAACGGGAAATGATCCAAATATCCATCAACAGAACGAATCACCCTACATTATGTTCACACAGTGCAATTACTGACCCATGCAGCCATTCATACCAAGTTCAATAACATTAAGTTGAACAAAGTAAGTCATAAAACAGTTCATGCTACATGATTCTAATTCAATGAAGTTTAAAAACAGGCAAAACTGAAAGAAGGTGACAGATGTCAGGGCAGTGGTTTCCTGTGGAGCTTGGCAAAAGGACCAGGAGTTTTTAGGGGTCAGGACAATGTTTTTGTCAGGGAGTAAAACACTTAGAAAGAATTCCTCTTTCCCGTCCTAGTCCTGGGGGTGGGATAGGCCCCGTACATGTACTACCATGAGGCTTACATCCCAGCCCAAAGCTTCCTGAACAACCACTTTCATCAAGCTGTCTTCCCAGTGCTTTGATACTAACCTTACAGGAGAAACAAGTTAAAGAACCTCAGTCTTTGAAGAAAGAATCTCCTAAGAGGAATTTCACTGGAGAACTGAAATGAACTTTCCAGAGAGACCCGGAGATGCAGATTCCTGCTGTGTCTCACAAACTCACCTAGGAGTAGGCTCTGTTGGAGACACTGCACGATGCATCGTCATGGGCCTTGTGAAGTACACCAGGTAACCTGACAAAGGAGACACATGAGCATGGTAGAATCAGTGAGCTGGACATGGAAATCCTAAGGCAGGACTGGGTAGTCTTTTTGTTCTTTGAGACAGGGTCTCACTACGTAGCCCAAGTTGAACTAGAATTCACAGCAAGCCTCCAGCCTCATCATATTAAGAACTGGGATTAAGGGTGGTACTAAGGACTGTACATGGGGCCTTGCACATGCTAACCATTGTTACCACCAGCCAGGCCGGGTTTTGTTTTTTTTTCTATTTCAGTATACCTGAGGCACATCTTCACAAACTGCCAAGGCTCGTGACTATACTGATCCTTAAAAGGAACAACGTGAGAGTCTACAAGATCCAGGAGAGATAAATGAATCAGGGATCTAAGTAGATGCAAATTCGGGATCATCAGAACTAAACCAGTGAAGACTTCAATTATGGCAAACATTCTTTTTTACAAAGACTTATTCATTTTATTTACGTGTCCATGTATGTGTCTCTGTATGTGTATGCTATGTATGTCCAGAGGTGCCTGTTGAGGCCCAGAGAGCACGTCAGATCCCTCAGAGCTGGAGGTTCAGGTGGTCGTGAGCTGCCATGTGGGTCCTGGGCACTGAACTTGAGTCCCCTGGAAGAGCAGCAGGAGCTCTGTACTGCTGAGTCATCTCTCTGGGTCCCTGGTAAATGTTCTTAGGCTATATCCACAGACACCAATTTAGCATTACACCATATGTTGTTTTGAGCTCTTGCAAAGTTAAAAACAAACATTTTCTGATAATTATGCAGAAAATTAAATTTCTTAGCTACACTCCTTCAGAGTTAGAGTCAAAGAACAGAGAGACCTACCTGCTCCACAGAACCTGGCCCCAGAGGTCCTAGGAAAGGGAACATTGGCATCCTGGTATGACCCGTAGGCAGTGGTCACCCGTGCAAATGTTGGTAAGGGTGGTGTGACAGAGTTTGGGAGTGCAAATGGGTTGCTAGAAGCACTATCCTCTTGGTTCTGAAATCAAAGACAAACACACTGGAGTCCACAGCCCACCGTTAAGTTGGATTACAAAACAGCGGTGCAGTACTACAACTGGAGCCGGGGTCTCGGGGATAGGAAGTGCACAACACTAAAGCTCAGGCTGGCCCAACAAGTTCACATTTCCCACCACAAAAGACTCAAGGCAGGAGACGAGCTGGCGCAGGCAAGGCTCCAAACAGCTCTGGTTGCGTTTCACTTTCTGCAGGGAAGTGTCCTTTAGGATCTGGAAAAGACCCAAAACACCATCAGGGAGATAATCGTACGTCCACATGTTACATGTGTGGTTTTATTCTGCAAAGACGCTGGAAGCATGCTGGCATTGGGCGGGTGGCGCCTGGTCAGGCCTGAGGCTTCTTCTATTGGTTCCCATAGGGGCTCAAGGGAAGAACTTTCCTGAGCCATACACAAAATGACTATTCTTTCTTTCTGGTGAGTTCTACACAGCTCTACTTCCACACATGAGAAATCTCATCATTTTGGACAAACAATCACTGAGTTGGAGAGAAAACTATTCTGAGTGATATAAGCCAGGGCAAAGACTTCTATTTTTATCCACTAACGGTGACCTCCAGCATTATAAGGTACATGCTAGGGATATGAACTGGACCACTGTTGCCACTGCCCGCACAGACCACAGGGAGTGTGCCTCCTCCAAACTCACATCTGCTACAAGAAGAGAGTTCACAACAGTACAGAAGGCTTTATACCAAAAATAAAAGGTGTAAAGTATCTCATTTTGGGGGTCAACCCAGGGAGTAATGTAGACCAGGCTGGTCTCAAACTTGCTATTTAGCTTAGCTGACCTTGAACTCCTGACCTTCCTGCTTCCCACACGAGGACTGTACTACCCTGTCTGGCTCATTTTCACTAATTATATGTTGACATAATATTACTTTAGATGTGCTGAATTAAATAAAAATACTATTAAAATTAATTTATCTTAAGATTATTTTACACACACATCAGCTTCTGAACCCACAGGGCTCCTTTTCTGAGATTTTTTTTTCTTAAGATTTACTTATTTATTATGTATACAGTGTTCTGCCTGCATGTATGCCTGCGGGCCAGAAGAGGGCAGCAGATCTCATCATCATGGTTGTGAGCCACCAGGTGGTTGCTGGGAATTGAACTTAGGACCTCTGGAAGAGCAGCCAGTGCTCTTAATCTCTGAGTCACCTCTCAACTCTTCCCCAGCCCCACCCCGACCTTTTCTGAGATTTTTAAATGACTATATTTTTTTCCTATCAAATACTCTTTAGCTTCAAAATCTATCTTGCCTATTCTTTCTAGATAACTGAAGCTGTCTCGCTGAGAGCATCCCCTCAGACTAACGCAGAGCTCTAAATGCTCAAGCACATTCCCTATGGTTCATGTAGTTGCACGCAATATTTGTGAAACCCTTCAAATCCAACATTTGTAAAAGCTTTTCTGAAGAAAAGTCAGTTTTTATTAGAATTTCAAAAGATATCTATACCCACCCCTTCAAGAAGGCAAATTAAGAACCCTGCCCGACTGCTGACTGCACCAAGGGGGAGGCCAGGACAGTAGCTATGCAGCAGATGCTGCAGCATCAGGCAACTTCTAAATCTCACTGATCGCGGTTTGTGTTCACCCTACCAATGCCCGTGCTGCAGACTCAAGGAGAACTTAAAGCTGGGAAGCAGCCTTACCTTCAGCAGCTTGGCCTTCACGGCAGACGTGATGGTGGTAGGGTTAATGAACTGGAAAGACGGAGCAGCATTGTTGGGGTACTGTGCTGGGAACGTTACCAGCATCTTGACGCGGTGGTTACTACAATGCACAGACACTGTGCAGCTCCTGTCTGCAGCGTCCATCTGCAAGACACAAGTCCAAGATGGAGACAAACTACAAAGGATTTTCAAAGGAAAATACATTTACCTTGTCATATTGTGCTGTGTTTTATTTGCAGTGCTGAGCCTCAAACCCGAGGCCTTGAACAAGAAGTACCCACCACCGCCCAGCCACACCCTTAGCAGGATACAAGTGGACTTTAATGAGCAACATAAATGCTCAGGCTCCTAGTCACTGAATAAAAGGAAAGTGCCTATAAAAAACAAGTGAGTCTGAAAGATAGTTCATTTTCAGAATAGATTTTTAAGTTTTAGTACTTATTAAAATAAATAAAATATATATTTTATTTTATACATATGGGTATGTCTGTGTACCACCTATGTGCCTGGTGCCTTCAGAAGGCAGAAGAGGACCCAGGTTCAATTCTCAGCACCAGCATGGCAGTTCACAGTTGTCTGTAACTCCGGTTTTGGGGAAATCTGAGTGCCCTCTTCTGACCTCCGCAGGCACTGTACACATGTGGTGCTCAGACACACATACAAACAAAGTACCCATACACATAAAACTTTTTTTTTAATTAAGATTTTAAAAATCAAAAACAAATATTATCGCTTCCCACCCAACAACTGCTGGCCTTTGAGGTCATTTTGTATCTTGGGTCTCAGTTTCCTCGTCTGTAAAGCACAGTGAAACTACACATTACAGGATGGCGTGGAAGACCAAACAAATCACAGCACTGCAGAACTTACCTGTCTATAGTGCAGTAACTCTGAGTAAAAGAAAAATTAACAAGGCTTTAAAATCCCTTCCTGGAGTGACACACAGTTCTCTGACACCAAGAATTTTGAAATACACACACACACACACACATACACACACACACACACACA
>NC_022011.1:16433718-16450766 GCF_000317375.1 Microtus ochrogaster | reverse complement strand
ACACACACACACACACACACACACACACACACACACACACACACACACACACACACACACACACACACACACACACAGCTCCATGTTGCCAGGCCAATCCAAGGCTTCTCAGAGGCCCTGATGAAACCGCAAAAGGAACCTAGTTTTCTGTCCTTGCCAAGGGGCAGACTAGG
Source organism: Microtus ochrogaster (assembly GCF_000317375.1). NCBI lineage: Eukaryota > Metazoa > Chordata > Mammalia > Rodentia > Cricetidae > Microtus > Microtus ochrogaster. The sequence goes on along the minus strand of NC_022011.1, from coordinate 16,450,593 downwards.
CATGGTCTAGTCTGGAGCTGGGACCTGGGCCTTGAATGAGTCAGGGTTTGGGTTCCTGGGAACTTGGCTTTTCCCTTTGAAGAAACTGAAGTTATCAGTCCCAAGGTTGCTGTGTGGTCAGTCTATGATATGCTGTGATACCCTGTATTTTCCTTGTGCAATATCGCTTGATTAGTATCTTGCTGACTTGGTCCCATTTCTCCCCCTGGAAACAGTATAGAAGATGCTGGACTTCTTACTAAGTCTGCTTGACATAAGACATAGATTTCTGTCTTCTCCATCTTCATCTCCTGGCCATGTCCTCCTAAGGACTTGTCACTGAAGAATAACCTTCTGACCCAAGTCTGTTTCAAGTGCTTTGGTCACCTTCTTACTCTGCATTTACATCAGGAAAACTAGCTCACAAAGGGAAGGTGGAAGAGACTTAGGAGATCGGCTCCATATTTCACTCTGCCATTAAGCTCATAATCTTGTCAATCAGTAGCCTTCCCGGAGCAAACATCACACAGTGAAATAAGGGGATGGAGAGATGAGATGCTGTGGCACATGAGCTTCAAAAGCGTCTGCATTGTAAACCCCCTATTTCTTTAGAAAACCTAGGAATTAAAAAAGAAGCCTGGCGCTAGAGAGGTGGCTCAGCAGTTAAACACGCTTCCTGTTTTCCCATAGGGCCAAGGTCCAGTTCCCAGCACCTGTGTTGTGCAGCTCAAACTGCCTCTAACTCCAGTTCTGACAGACCCATCACGCATACGCCCACACACTGCACCCACAAGCATGAAGTACATGAGTATTCTGACTCACCTCCACATTGACATTCCGGATTTGCACGTTGATCAAGGAGAATTCCTGCTGCAGAGTCTGAGGCAGGCCTAGTTGGTCTGGTTTCCTCTCTTCCAGCAAACTGCTGGGAGGATCTTCCTTTAAGGCTACCAGGAGAGACAGTCAGTGTTGGAAATGTTTTAGACAATGAGTGAGTTCTGGGGTATGGGCCACGTAACTCTGGGATGCACAGTGGAGCCCTCACCTAGGACATCAGCTGCAGTACCATCTTCCTCTCCGTGGCTAGAGCTGGGCTGGTGATCTGTGTCTTGAGTGTGCAGGGTCTTTTCTGGTTCCGGCAGAAGAGAAATACTCTCAATGAACTCATCAACACCATCCAGTATGTCATTGGCACAGAGCTGAAAGCAAGGGCAGAGGGGGGGGTGGAGAATGTGGTTCAGTATTAAAGTGCTTGCCTAGCATGCACAAGACCCTGGGTTTGACTGACAGCAGCACCAAAAACTACAACAACAAAACGTAAGGGTGAAGATGTAGAGCTAGAGAAGTAACAGAAATGGTCACTATGTTTTGTCTTAAACAATGAGAATTATAAAGGACAGGTTTTGTGTGATATTTGTGTTCTGACAGATTGCCTGGAGATCAGAGGGTGGAGCTAGCCAGCTACTAGTTAACCATAAGGCCGAGTGGCAGAGGCTCACACCTTGAATCCCAGCACTCTGGAGGTGGAAACGGAAGTGATAAGGTGGGGTGCAGACAGGATCTCAGTCCTTTTGGATGCAGGAAGGAGAGAGGTAGAAAACAGCTGGCGACTGCTCCCACTTCTCTCATCTTCCAAATTTTTACCCCATATCTGACTCCTGGATTTTATTGATTAAGATTCATTAGATTGCTGGGTGGTGGTGGTGCACACCTTTAATCCCAGCATTTGGGAGGAAGAAACAGGTAGATTTTCTGTGAGTTCGAGGCCAGCCTGGTCTACAAGAGCTAGTTCCAGGACAGGCACCAAAGTTACAGAGAAACCCTGTCTTGAAAAACAAAAACAAAAAAAGATTCATTAGATTAGCACTTCAGACAGGGAATGTGTCAGCTAAGAACTATCATAATCAAAATGGATTTTACCCATCACCAAGGTTCCCTGGTTAAATACAAAGAATAATACGCTCTATTACCCCACTCTAGACATTTTCCATCATGATCAGAATAAAAATGCCGAGAAAAAAAAAGATCAATTTAAATTCCAAGTCTTAATGGAATTATTCAGCTAAGTCACAAGTAAAGATACCATAACCCTATGCATTTGGACCAAATATATGTTCTGGAAAAAACAGATTTAAATAAAAAGCAATGAGATAATAGGACTTAACCAAAATGCTAGGGTGGCGTTAGACACGGTGCTGTGAATTTCACCCAGCATTTCCCATCAGTCCTGGAGGAGCTGGTGTGAGAAATGCTGTTGGATACGAAACACCAATGAGCTGTGTTTCTCACCATCAGGAGAGCCAGCCACCCGGCGAGAAGATTGTCCCGTGACTGCTCAGAGCGGCATGCCAGGTACCACGTCCATTCATGTATGAAACAAATGCTCATATGTGAAAACACTGGAAGGCGCTCCATAGGGAAGGTGATGCTGATGGGCAAAGGGGCTCTGAACAGAGCACAGGGCAGGCTTCTCAAAGCATTGAGAAGAGACAGAAATGAAGGGCTCAGCCACTGCTCAGTATGGTACCCATCCTGTCTCATACTAGGACAAGAGGGAAAAAATAGTCTTTAGCCTCAAAGTGCAGAATACTTTGGTTCTTAAAGACTCCCAAGCCAGTGTGGCATACCGAGCCGCCAGCCTCCACAGGCATATAAATGTCAGCATTTATCCTCTAATTTCTTGTCTCTTTTGGTTCGATTTCTGGTGTATCACTTGTATTTCTCTACAATAGCGCTGAATACATACCCTCTGCATTTGGTAATCCACCCGCCACATCCTCAAGGTCTGATCCCGAGACCACGTGACAAGTTGGTAGTCCTTGGACCCTAGAAATCATCAAATAAAAATCCTAAAAACAAACCCTCTAGATTTGACATCCATTTGTTATAGGCGGGGATGGAGTGAGAGTGACTCATTCATTCACTCATTCACTCACTCACTCACTCACTCACTCACTCACTCACTCACTCACTCACTCACTCACTCATGCGTATGTGTATACAGCCCACAAGCAGCTACTGAACATCTCAGCCTACGGCAGATACCCGCCTAAGCCCCAGAGCAGTAGCATGAAAAAACCATCTATCTTTATAGAGCTCAAGGTCCCAGTGGTGGGAAAAGACCCGCAAATAAACAGGTGATAAAATACTGGTGGTGATGAGAAGCGAGATTAACACCGGAGAAGAGGCCAGAGGCTGATGAGAGCTCTTTTCAGCTAGGACTCCCTGGGGAAGTCCCATGAGAGCAGAAACAGAAATGAAGTGAAATAATAATTGGCAAATTAGCAGACAGAGAGGGATGCTAAGACCTAATGTCACCGAGACTTCCGCCTCTGCAAATGTGCTCCCGAGGAGCTGGGAGGAAGGGACTCGTCTGCAAAACGTGAACTGTTTTCGGCGCATCGGTGCGTCTCAGAGCTCAGAGCAGTTCTATAAAGTAAATAATCAACCTGTCAACCCTCTTAATTGGCTGAATCATACTCTTAGATATTGGGTCCGGTCAAAGGGATGAGTCAAGTTAAGGGTGCTTCATGAAACAGCACATAAAAGATGAGGAGAACTGGGTAACTGCTGAGCATCACAATCTCCTGCATGGCCATCTTCAGACAACACTCAATTCCCTCATTTCATAGCTGGGGACACCGAGACAGCAGACAACATGATCTGTACAAGGTAGCAGAAGTGGGCTTTGGCCAGGGCAAGTTCTCTTCTCCATCAGTCCCCTCTCTGCGTCACCATTCCAACCCAGATGTCACCCAGATGTCCTGGAACATCTGACAAGAAAGCAACCTTTCTCAGCCACCACGCTCATCCGTGCTCTGGTCCTACGTTCACGCTGTTCACACGCCCTGGCTTGTGAAAGGCGCACTAAGTGCCTTATACTCAGCCCCTCTACCTGCGCCTTCCATGCCACGCCCACACACTCCCAAGGGGCCTTGCTCTCCCACTGACTTCCTTTCTTGCATCTTCTTCCTGCTTTCCCCAACTGCCCATCCCACTCCTCGTCTGAGAAGCAACAAGCACAGTCCCTACCTGCTCACTTCCGCTACCTAGGGATCTGGTTCTGGCCTCAGTCCGCTTTGGAGTTCTTCCTTGCCCATCAAGCAGCCTCCTCTGTGCTCCATCAAATGTTTTATCTCACCTGCATGCTGGTCCTTCAGCTACACTCAACCCTGGTGACCACGGCTTCTTTCCTGGGCCCTCTTCACCCTTAGCTACCACATCCTGGTCCCTCCCCACAGGGAAAACCAAAGCCAAACCATAAGGTGGTCCAATAAAAACTAACTGAGGGGAAATGGTGGTAAAAATATACCGGAGCAATATTAGGTCACAAAGAAGGTCAAATTTAAAAAATACTCAGGGTAATTAAGTTATGGAAGGTTCAAACAACAGTCAAATCTAAATTAGCTTTAGGAATTCACAAATCGATAGTGAAAGACAGTGGCGTAGTTCAGTAGCAAGTGTAAGATTATAGGTTTGATCTCCAGCACTAATAAATAATCAAATATACAAACAAACAGACAAAAAGAAGGAAGGAAGGAAGAGAAGGAACGCAGGAGGAAAATTGCTATTGGTTTGTTGGTTCTGTCAGACTGACCTTGAACTCAGAGATACACCTGCCTCTGCCTCCCAAGCCCTAGGAATAACAGCGTGAGCCATCCTGCCCTTCCCAATACTGCAACCCTTTAATAAAGTTCCTCATGTTGGAGTGACCCCCCAACATAAAATTATTTTGTTGCTACTTCATGTAATTTTGCTACTGTTATGAATCATAATATAAAGATCTGTTATGTAAACCCCAAAGGGGTCATGATCTACATGAGGACTGCTGCTCTTCAGTCTTTGGCCCTTGAAAGGATTCAACAACAAACTCCTCTCAACCTCTTACTGGAGCAGATCTCTTCCAAGTAGAAGAAATTACAATGGAGGTTGGAGAAGAGAACTAGGGAGACAGAGAATGCTGCACACTCCCTTTATCCACCTGTAACTAAACGCAGCCCTCCCTGACCGCTGGCTCCTAGAGCCAGCCCTGTTCTGCTACCTCCTCGCTATCCCAAATGACTGCTATAGCTGTCCACGAGCGCTCAGAAGACAAGCCCGCCACCTTCTCGCTCACCTTCCTTTTGTCTCCTCCACTGGAACTCCAGCACCACATCATCGTGTCCCACAAAGGTGTGAACTGGAGTGTTCAAGTCAAAAACATTCCACAGGAGCAGGCTGTTTTCCCTCCGCAGCTGGGGAACCATCACCGTCACTAAGCCGTTGCTAAAAGGCTACAGCCAAGAAGGGGAAAGCTGTGATTAGCCGTGGAGAATCAGACAAAACCAAAGCTGGATTCTTCCTATCTAAAATAAACTACATGACGGACATGGCATGGTGGCTCACACCTGTAATACTAACACTGAGGAAGCAGAAGCAGAAGGATTGTGGCTAGCTTGGTCTAGTTATCAAATTCCAGGCCAGCCCAGCCCAGCCATGGCTACATAGGAAGAACCTACCTTTTTCATTTTTTGCTTTTTTTCAAGACAGGGTTTCTCTGTGTAGCCTGGCTGTCCTGAAACTCTGTAGACTAGAGTGGCCTCAAACTCTGAAATCCGCCTGCCTCGGCCTCCCAAGTGCCAGGATTAAAGGCGTGCACCATAACCACCAGGCTAAGAACCTATCTTTAATTTTAAAGATCTATATAAGTTCAAACGCATTTAGAGAAATACCATAAGCTGTCTTCCACATATATAGCCTTCTCTCTGGTAATGGAATGGAACACAGGAAATGGGAAATAAGGCTGAGCCAAATGTTTAGATAATGGGGGAGCCAAAGTTATCTTGTAAATTTTAATTACTGTGCCTAGGAGATCTCAAAACAAAAAGGCCTCTAACCTGTATGCAAGCCCTTTGCCCAAGGACAGGTAATTCCTAAGATGCTGGAGGCTGCTGTCCATACATAACGACAAGCCACATGTTTTCACTTCCCTAAAAAAGCTTGATTGATCCAACTGCACCACATATGCTTGATCATCCACTGGCAGGAAGTATGTCAGGATGCATGCTTGCCCCCAGCTGGACGAAGGCAGGAAGTGTGTAGCCTTATAGGTTTGCCTTTCTAAGCATCTGACCAAAGGAGCTCATAGCCATTTTCTGGGAACCCTGAATAGACCTTGTCACAGTCCATCATCCTGGCCATGATTTACTTAAACCTTCCTTCAAATTTGGCTCAAAATTGAGGTAGTCGTATTATTCTTGCCCAATGGGATTAACAATAACTCTGAAAATTCTATAGCATGCAAACACCTCTTTCTGGTCCATGTCCTAACTACTGTCCAGGAGATGCTCCTCAGGACTGAGTGTGCAAGGCTCACTGGGAAAACCTGCAAGCAGCCAGGTCAGGACGCCATCTACATGAAGCACCACTGTCTCGCCGCCTCGGTGTGACACTGACCCAAAGGAAAACATAGCAACCCCAGGACTGCCGTTCGACTTAGCAACACTCTGTCTGTAGAGGAGTTGAGAACCCATTTGGCTTATAGCCAGACTCTGCTATTTAAGGAAAAAAGCATTGTTACACAAGAACACACTTATTTATCTCCTCTCTTCCTAATAATTCTCCCCAACTTTCATGTTTCTTTTTTAAAGCAAGCATGAACCCAGAGACGTCAGCACCTAAGAACAGCGTCTCACTTCTCGGCAAGTGATCCCAGATGCAAAAACAGCATAATGTCCAATTATCTTCTTTGCTCCACAGTGTCCCACGGTGACAAACTAATGCATAAATGCCGCTTTGTTCATCCCCACGCTTGCTTTCAAAGTGACATTAAAGGAAATACACTTATCTCTGACTCACAGCTATCAATGTGGCCCTGGGAAAATGGGCGGAGGAGGACAGCAGCCTGTTTGTAGTGTTCTACAAAAAATACAAGGCGCATTCGCGTGCATTACCTCAAGTGGAAGGCAGACTGTGATATTTCCAGTGCCACAGGATTGTCCACTTTAGAATGGCAACATTATGGCAATAATGAAAGTGGGGGCAGGGCTGGAGCAGACAGCAGCCATTACAGGGAACACACCCAATATCCACAGCAGGAGGCTCACAACCTCCTATAACTCCAGCTCCAAGGAATCAGATGCCCTCTTTTAACCTCTGTGGGTACCTGCACTCCCACGGCACACACACACATGAACAGAAACAACATTTTGGAGCTAGAGTGATGGTTAAGCAATCATAAACAGTTACTGATCTTCTAGAGAACCCAAGTTCCGTCCCCAGCACCCATGTTGGCTGACTCATAACTTCCTATAACCCCAGCTCTCTTCTGGCCTCTATGGGCACATACATGCACATGGCACATACTTACAGAGACAGACACACACAGACACACACAGACACAAACCCTTAAAAAGAATTTAAGGACAGAGTGAAAAGTGTCCTTCAACTCCACAAATCACTGCTTACAACCAACTGTTCCAGGGCCACAAAAGCATTAAATGATAGGGCTGGGCCCCAAATCCTCTGAATCTAAAGCCGGTGTTCACCGGCTTCCCCTCACCCCACCCCCCTTCTCCTTCCTACTCTGTTGAACTACCCTTGGTGAATAAGTATTTTCACGAGCTTGCTTCTCTGGGAACACGCAGATAGCCTTCCGAAGGTAAGTGCCTAACACCATGACCGCATTCACCACACTTCTCTGGGAACACGCAGATAGCCTTCCGAAGGTAAGTGCCTAACACCATGACCGCATTCACCACACTTCAAACCAAGACAAAGGGAGAAAGCGGCCTCACAACGAAAGCAAGAAAATGCACACTGCAGACAAGAGGTGGGGAGCTCACTCACCGTGTATCTGGCTTTCCAGACAGGCACCTGGCAAGGGAGAATATTGAGGTATTTCCGAGGCTGGCGGTAATCCCAGAACTACAAGAAAATTTGTGAAGTAAATACCATTTTAAAAAGACTCCACTTCTGAGGTAAGCGCGGCCTTCAAACTCATTGCTTTTGGTCCTCCAATCAGTTCCACCCCCATAGCATGTACTGTCAGACACACAAAGAACCCTTCCTTTCACATCTATCAACATTACAGCAGGATTTCTAGATCAGCTGCCTACTGAATAACCACTGCAGTTCAGAGGTGACAATAACAGGTTTCAATCCCGCATTACTTTTACATCTAAAAGGAATTTAACAGGTAACACGCCCTGACAACTTACTGCTTCCAGACAGACATTTAAAACTTTTTCATCTCACCCAGTCTTTACAGCTAACATGGCAGGACGTTCCTAATCTTTTTTCAAATGTACAATGGGATACGTTTCTGTTTCCTGAATTTGGGAGATTAGGGACAGAAACCTACAAAACCTAAAATAAAACAAACAAATAACTGTGACACAGAGGCAGGGGATTGACAAGCCTCCAGACAGAGGTACTTTGAATCCCTACATAGAATCGCTTGAACTCAAATTTAGCTAACCAAACCAGAAAGGTTAGAGCTATAGGAATCCAATAAAACATTATAATAATGATCACTGTATGCTAAACCAACTTCTGTGGCCAAGTCCTGACCTGCAGGGATAGAGACTTTGTAATGACTCAGCAACACAGCATGGCTGACACTTCCGAGTTCTAGGGGCCATATGCAGGTCTTAAGTTAAGGAACATTAGCCAAAGTCTATCCTGGCGATGCTAATGTCTGAGGTCACAGCTTTCACAGATATGACAATCACATGAGGAACGGATAGTTTGCACCACCAACAGACAAACTAGAATCTTGGTGGCTTTAGATCGTGTGGGCTTCTAATCCTTGACTTTATCTCTGTGTATACATCTGGCTTCTTCTCAGCTTCCTCTCAGATAAACCCTTCTGTCTCTGCCTTTCAGAGGGAAAGAAAATCTGCACAAGTTAAGAAGCTCACCAGTCAGCTGCCACACTATTACTTCTGTTGGTCAGGAGGCCCCAGGGAGCACATGTACCGTGAAGCACGTGCAGCATACCAGCAAACTGCATGCTTCCTGCCAGAGTGCTAGCACGCATTCCTGATGCCTTCCACACGCAGCTCCTCCAAGACTCCAGTGGGGACCACTCACCTTGACGGAATTATCTTGACTGGAGGTGGCGAGAATGTGCTCGCTGTCTGGGTGCCAGTCCAGGCCATGGATCTTGGAGAGGTGGGCTGCTAGATACTCCACTGCTGTACTGGGTTTCTACAACACAGCGACACTGGGTTTGCTGCTTTTCAAAGAGCTCATTGAATGTCTACCATAGAATAGCTGCTGGGTACTGAGGGGACTCTGGACACTGCCAGGACAGTTACAGCCTCTACCCTTCATAAGCTCTCTTTGTTTAGACCAAATAAGGCCAATAACAACAGAAGACTTACCCCGAGCTCTTCCACATACCCCAGGAGTGAGCCTATGAGTTTCATCTCTCCCCACACCAGCCTGACGCATGATTTTAATAAGAGATTCAGGTAGTGGCTGTTTCTCATCTTTCAGAGGGGACCATTTCTGTTCCCCCTCCTAACACAAGAGGAGGTACTGTGACAGTCAAACGGACCGAATCTCAACAGTGAGGGTAAGAGCATATGTCTTCTAGTGACTGAGCACTGAGAGCCCCCAAAACCTCCATGTGCACACATACATCCTCCCACCCGACACACAATTTAAAATGTTAAAAAAGAAATTTATTTTAATCCCAGCACTCGGGAGGCAGAGGCAGGCGGATCTCTGTGAGTTCGAGACCAGCCTGGTCTACAGAACTAGTTCCAGGACAGGCTCAAAGCTGCAGAGAAACCCTGATTCGAAAAAAAAAGAAAAAAAAAAAAGAAATTTATTAAAAATATCCTTCTTTGAAGGGGTAATCCAAATTCAATAGACGAATTAGATACAAAAGACATTCACATTAGTGTTATTCAGAACTTTAGAATGCCAGAAGCACCTTCTAGAACCAATAGGTAGGGGTGACTAAATTGAATAAATTATACTGCAACTATGTGAGCTCCGTCTTGCTCCCCTTGCCCTGTGAGCACCGGGATTACAGGCATGTGGACAAAGCCAGCCTATTAGGAACATTCACTGACACTGAAGGGTATGATAAACTGAATCAAACCAATCACAAATATTAAAAAGGGGGAGGGTGGCTACAGGCCTATGTGTGGACTAGACCAAAGACATCGAAAACAAACACTGCTGCGCCTTCCCAGTCTCTAAAAGCACCTTCTCCCAGGAGCCCCAGGAGACAGCAACTTCAGTCAGCACACTGCACAGTGTAACCCCAAGAGGTCCTGCAGCCTATGACAGCAGACAGGATGAGCCACCCCCAACTTCTGCCTTGTTTCCCTCTTTTCTTTCAGATGTGGACAGTATTCTCTGTACAGTCAGAACATTACTGATGAGGGGGAGGGGAGGGGAGAGAGCGAGGAACACTGGGTGCAGCAGCACCCGCCGTGTGCAGGCAGAGACAAGCGGCCCTGAGTTCCAGGCCAGCCTGGTCTATATAGTCCTGGCCTACACAGTAAGTTCCAAGTCTGGTGGGGGTATACAAGGAAGGCCAGGAAAGCTTGAGGAGTGACAGTGGCTTACCTAACGTGCTAACAGGAGCAATAAATTGAGGCTCTGTCTTAGGTCAGGCCAGGTTTATCATATTAACCACTAATTACAATGCCTTACTTTTCTACAGCAATTTGGATGAGAAGCTAATGTCACTTGGTTACATTGACAACTTGTCATGCCCCATAGGATTCTTTAATCTATTGAGACAAGTCCTGGGACTCAATAACACCCTCTCTCCACGCCCTCTAGGAGAAAAGAGAGGTCACAGGGAACAGGCCACTCACCCGCTTATCCCATATCCGTACGTCACCATCATGGCTGGTGGCAAGGTAGTTAGCGTTTTTCTTATTCCATTTGACCTGGGAGGCACCGGCTGCAAAGAAAAAACAGAGGCACAGGAAGAATGCCGCTGCCCTCACGGCTTCCTGAGGCAGAGTGGAGCGTCCAAGGAAGCTGGATAATGAGCTCTGATGCCAGTGAGCAGAGTCCTTCCAGCTTCTCTGACTGCACCGCTCCGCCAGAACAGATGAAAAGTATTGCAAATAAGTGAGTTAACACATGGGAACAAGATCACAGGGGAGGATCACAGTCACCTATGGAGGAGACAGTCTAAGAGAAAAGCCACAGGGGACTCTGAGCACAGTCAGCGGGGACAATGAGCTGCTTACAGTTGCAAGAATGGAGTAGTTTGGTTGGCAACAAACAGACTTGTCACAAAAATCTGACTCCCGAATAACAACTCTCACTCTGACCCCTGCCCACTCTATTTTCCTAGAGTTGTTTTGCATAATAGTCTTAGGGGAACACTGACTCAAGCTTTAGAACTGGCCCCAGTTTGGGCAGCACACCACCCCCACTTTTTTTTCTTTTGGTTTTTTGAAACAGGGTTTCTCTGTGTATCAGTTTTGACTGTCCTAGAACTCACTCTGTAGACCAGGCTGGCCTCAAACCGTCTGCCTCAACCTCCGGAGTACTGGGATTAAAGGTGTGCTCCAGCATCACCTGGCTCCTTTTTTTAATTTTTGAGGCAAGATCTCACTATGTAGCCCTGGCTGGTTAGGAACTTGTTATGTAGGACAGGCTGGCAGCTATGTCTGCCTCTTTGTATCACCACAGCCAGTCCTTTTTTTTTTTTTTAATTATTTATTTATTATGTATACAATATTCTATCTACATGGATGCCTGCAGGCTAGACCTCATTACAGATGGTTGTGAGCCACCATGTGGTTGCTGGGAATTGAACTCAGGACCTTTGGAAAAGCAGGCAATGCTCTTAACCACTGAGCCATCTCTCCAGCCCCACCACAGCCAGTCCTACGCATCCCTCTTGACTCTCATCACGCCCTTAGTGGTTAGTTTTAGCCACTGCCACTGTGCTCACGAGATCAGGGTGACATGAACTGGCCTGGAGCTCACCAATAAGCCCCAAGGATCCTTCTGCCTCTGTCTCTGTCTCCCTAGATCTGGGATTATAATCACACGCCACCATATCAGGCTTATCTTATATGAGTTCTGGGGATCAAACTGGGGTGTCATGATTAGATGGCAAGAATGTTACCAACTGAGCCATCTCTTTAGCCCTCAGAGGTTCTGTGTGTGTGTGTGTGTGTGAGAGAGAGAGAGAGAGAGAGAGAGAGAGAGAGAGAGAGAGAGAGAGAGAGAGAATACAGGATACATAATAAAATATTTGAAGAAATAGTGCAATATACAGATTTTGCTTCAAAATAATCACAAAGGGAATGAGAGTGAGACAGGATTGGATATAGGATGACAATTGTTGAAGCTAATGGTGAGAACAAGGCTGCAGATAACCTAGGATCAGGGTTAGGGTTAGGACTCAGCCCAAAGCAAGTGTCTTGGAACGTGGGACTTAGAATTGCAGGCAGCCACGATGGAGCATGGGCTGTGAATAGTCAGAGTTGTGAGCAGAATGAGTAGGAAGGGACAAAGAAAGCCAAGCCAGGGGTGTACACACTTACCTACAGCTGACAGGGCAACAGTAGGTTTTCTTGTGTCTCTGAAACAGACAAACAAAAGCCAAATGCCTGACTCATTGTATACCAGCAGCCAAACACGGCCATTCACCCTTTACGTACATTTCTTCACTCTCCTCTAGGAGAATTTAGAATTAACATCGTTTGAGGACCTTTGTGTGTGTTTTGGCACACACCTTTAGTCCCAGCACTCGGGAGGCAGAGACAGGAGGATTTCTGTGAGTTCGAGGCCAGCCTGGTCTGCAGAGTGAGTTCTAGGACATTCAGGACTACACAGAGAAACCCTGTTAAAGAAGACTCAGAATCCCTTGCTGTTGTCATGATTCCTAGCTGCCACAAGGCAACAGTCGCAGCATAACCCTGCCAGGACTTTCCCAGTCGGTACTCAAAACTGCTACAGGAGCTGCATCTACCTCAGTGCTAAAGTACTCACCTTGCATGGGAAAGGCAGAGATGAGTCTCCAGTAGAAAGGAAAAAAAGAAAAGAAAATGCCAGGCATAGTCGCACATACCTATAACCTCCGTACCCAAAGGCTGAGGCAAGAGGATTGTAAACTCAAGGCCAGCCTGGTCTATACAGAAAAACCCTGTCTCAAAAAAAACTGGGGAAAAAAAACACACAAAAAAAAGACACTGAATCGGCATTCCTTCGTTGGTTATTTAAGTCGCACCTGAATGGAAGGGGGGCGGGGGATAGTTAGGTTCTAAAACATTTGGCAACAAGAAAAGATTTTTGAACAGTCAGTGCCCAAAAAAATTAATTCAAAATCAATCAAACACAGAATGAATCTAAGGTGTTTTGATTTCATACCTGTTTTATAAACCTGTGAACCCCAGGGTTGCATGAAAATATCTTAGGTGAAAAGGGTATGTCAATTCAGGAAGTTTACACTAAATAGTAAACCTCCTCAGCCCCAGGGAGTGCCTGGTTCCCTCACATGTCCTCTGTGGAGAAAGTTACCCCGACTTTATAGCTAATTGCTGTACTTCTTCGTATCTGTGGTAATTATTCCTCACTAAAACCGTGATGACATAAACCACAAAATCTGTCACCCTAACCATTTTTGAGTCTGCCGCTAAACTGTGCTAAGTATGTCTACATCCTTCTGCCACTTGTCTCCAAAGCGCCGTTGTGCAGATCCAAACTTCACACATTAAACAACTCTCCATCCCCTCCAGCACTTGGAACTGTGCACTCGACTCTGGCCAACTGCAGTTGCACTACTATGCTTGGCTAATTCGGTATCTTTAAATGAAGAAAATACTTGTTGTCTGTACATGAGGGGTGTTCCCTATCCTGCCCCTTGATTCCCCGAGGACTTTCCATTTGCTGAAGAGCTCTCCTCTACACTTCTGGATTCTTCTCAGGTACTGCCCTTAGACCCAAAGGCTCTAGGGGCTGGTCTGCAGGGAAGGTGGCTGTATTTAATCAGGCCAGACACACACACCTTACTGCCCCAGAACACTTTTGCTGGTCTGACAAGCCTGTTCCCCTTCCATCTCTGGCTTGTCATCTGTCGACACTCCCTGTTTACTGGCAGGGTAAAACAACTCCAAGTTATTGCCACGAGGGAGGCAGTGACCTGGCAGCCAAGGGGGCTGTGCCTACAGACAGCCCCCTTGGAATGGCCAGCTCTAATCATCAGCAAAAGCAGCCCTGTTCCTAGACAAGCCAGACCTCAGGCTGGAAGCTCCTTTAACCCTACTTTAGGAGCTGTAACCCTGTGAGGAGGCCATTAGCCCTTCTTTGACAGCAGGGAACAGAAGCCTCACAAGGAGCCAGTAAGAGCTAAGCAGATGTCTTAGCAACTCATGACTGCACTTCAGCAGACCAGCTCAACTTGCAAATGCCAGCATCTGCGCTGCTTTGCCACAGGGATTCGCCTGGCCTTGGAGGACTGCTTTGCAGAACCCTGACAAGCTAAAGAGCTGGGGAATTCAGGCTGCTGGGGGCAGCCATCAGCTGTGACGGTATACCCTGCTTTCAGGCCCTCAGTGGGACACAGCTGAGGAGTTTCCCACCAGAGACTGACGCTCCCCAGGAAGACTAGGCTCTATAGTGGTGCCCAGGGAGGCCAGACCTGCTCTCCACAGCCTTCCAGATCTGCCTGTCTCCATCCCTGGTGACTCTTCTCTTACCTCCTACTTTATCTACTCTCAGATCCTGGTCTTGGGATCTGATGTAGGAATCAAACTAAGACACTTAACCTCTAACAGTTTCCCACAGTCCCCCAGCTAAGAGGCCACACCTCCTCGCTGATCTTACTTGATATCCCAGATATAGATGTAGGTGTCCACAGAGCTGGTGACCAGGAGATCTGGCTCAAACACTGCCCAGTCCAGGTCACTGGCAGAGACAAAATAAACAGAACAGAAAGGCAGAGCTTCAGTGTCTGGTTCCAAAGCGCTAACAAATCCATCTCTAGTGGCTTCGCGGGGTGCTGCCTAACATGCCTGGGGCAAGGCACTAAAGGCCTTTGCAGATGAACAAGAGCTAACTGAGCTCAGAAGGAAACTCAGGTCCTGCCCCTCAGAATTGCCAGCCATAATCCTGCCTGCTCCCGAGAAGAAATGGGGCCTTTCAACTTTCAACATGCGCAGCTGCAGATGACACAGAGCTGCAGTGACGTTTTGTTGGGCCCGCCCTTTAGCTCAGAGAAGCACAACTTTTCCTTTTCTTCTCTCTCTCTCTTTCGTTTTTCAATACAGGGTTTCTCTGTATAATAGCCCGGCTGTCCTAGAACTCACTCTGTAGACCAGGCTGGCCTTGAATTCAGAAATCTTCCTGCCTCTGCCTCTCAAGTGCTGGGATTAAAGGCCTGCGTGCCATCATACCAGCTCCTTCTAGCTCTTTCTAGGCATGCTTTCCCTAACACTTTTTACCTAAAGATCCTGTCCTCACTGCAGGTGGCTGACCCTCCATGCAGGTTTAATTCAGATAGCATGGCCTTTTCTCTTTCTCTTCTCCATCTTCTTCCAGGCAGTGCTGAGATCTATAGCTTGCCACCCTGGAGTTTTCTTTTAAACTCTAATAAATTAAATTGTCCTTAAGCTTCAAAAACAACAGCAAACAAGACATAAGCTCCTTCCCTCTAACAAACAAAATGTACAGGAGCCCACTCTTCCTCTCTCTACTCTCTGAATAAACAGACAAAACAAAGAGGAAACAGACAAAGTTATCTCTACGTTATCAACCACAGGAGCCTTGGGTAAACCCTCTTAAGCAGGGGCAAACTTCTCACTTTCTGCCTGATGCCCTCAGTCCTAGAAAAGGCTGCACTCTCTGCACACAAAAATACCTAAACTTTCCTGTCACTTCCAGGTCATTTTCCCATCCCTATGCTCCTTGCTACTACTCTTCAGAAAAAGGAAATAGTGACCCGGAGGAAAGGAGGCTCAAGGAACACTCTGGAAAGCCCCACATGGGAGGCAACGAGACAGGAGTTCCGTGAGACAATCCAAGGCTGCTGCCTGGTGTACCTTGCACTCCTGACCACTAAGGACCCTGAATGGGAGATTCTGTTGTATAACAACTTCTTCCTTAAGAAACAATCCGCCCTGACCCTGTACTATGGACTGGGCTGTAGCAAAGTCTTCTGGGATTCAGGTTATACTTCCTAAATGTTAACAGGGTGTTTTCTAGATCACCGGTCAGCACTGTGCCATGAAGATTGAGACCCTGTTGGCGACTCGGGACGAATACAAGCCAGCAGGTCAAGCATGGAAAAAGGAATGCATCTTCATGGCACCCATCAAAGTGAGAAAGGCCAAGAAGCTGCCCAGGGCAATGCCTACCTGATTACTCGAGTGTGGCCTTGTAACGTTGTACCAACTTCCCCACTGCCATCTTTCCACTTATAAAGATCAACCCGCTGATTACTCTGGAAAGAAGCAGGGTTGAGAGGACAGTGAGTGGCAAGCGCACACGTGGAACAGAAGTTCTCGCCTCTATCGAGAACTAACATAACATAAAGAGGGGATAAAGAAGGTGAACAAAACAAACGGACAGAAACATCCAGTGAGTGCTGTGGAGACAGCTCAGTCAGTAACGTGGTTGCCAAACATAAGGACCCGAATTCGATGCCTGAAACCCACATCAAAAGCTGGGTGCAGAATTTCTGTGCTGGGGAAGTGGGAGAGAAGAGAATCCCTGGGGGCTAGCGGCTACACAGCCTAGCCAAATTAGTGAGCTCCTGGCTCAGTGAGAGACCCTGTCTCTAAAATTAAGGTGGAAAATGATCAAGGAAAACATTCACACTGACCTCTGGCCTCCACATGTATGTATACACACATGCAATCATACACATACACAAACACATATCCACATGTACATACACAAATAATAAAAATAATAACCATAAAGGGC
>NC_022011.1:16428215-16433243 GCF_000317375.1 Microtus ochrogaster | reverse complement strand
TGTATACACACATGCAATCATACACATACACAAACACATATCCACATGTACATACACAAATAATAATAATAACCATAAAGGGCCAGGCATGGACATCTACAGCTGCTCTAGACCAACAGTTCTCAACCTGTGGACTGCAACCCATTTGGGGGTCATGACCCTTTCGCAGGGGTCACCTAAGACCATCGGAAAACAGATATTTACATTACAATTCATAAAAGTAGCAAAATTACAGTTATGAAGTAGCAACGAGAATAACTTTATGGCTGGGGGTCCTCACAACATGAGGAACTGGACTAAAGGGTCACAACGCTAAGAAGATTGGGAACCACTGCTCTAGAGAAAATGATGACAAAGAATCAGGAGAAAGATGCCAGAGATGACACATCCCAAAATCTTCTGAGGTGTGATAAGATTCTCAGGAAGGAGAAAGAAGCTGGGTGTAAACCCTGGGGAACATATAAACAGGCACCCGAAGTCTGCAGAGGTTAACCAATCTAATGAACTCCATATGGGAGGAATCCCACCCTTGGAACAGAGAAGGTATTTTGGTTTAGTTTAGTTTATTTTCGACTGTCTATGTGTGGGAGGGGGTGCACTCACGTGAGTGCAGGTGCCCACACAGGCCAGCAGAGGCCAGAGGTCCCCGGGAGCTAGAGTTACAGACACCCACGGTGGGTGACAGGAACTGAACTTCGGTCCTCTGAAAGGGCAGTATTGCTCATAACTGCTGAAGCGTCCTTCCAGCCGATGGATGAGGTGTCTGAGCCCTCTGACAGCACAGAAGACTAGCTCCAGACCAGCTCACGTGCCTCTCCTTAGAGCACCTTTCTGGGCATCCGCCATGCAGCCCCTGGCTAGTCATACTGTCACTAAGGAACGTAACTCCCTACACAGAAATGAAAGCACCTACCTGCTTCCCCTTTAAAAATCTAAATTCAGTCCCCAGAAATAAATACAAAAGCTACACAGACTAGGGGCCAGCAAATCAATTATACACATACACAAATATATGTAAAACACATAAGACAACTTGCCTCATCTTTCAGAAGCAGGCAAATCTCTTTTTTAAGATTTATTTATTTTTATTAAATGAGTTTGGGTGTTTGCCTTCATGTACATCTGTGTAGCATGTTCGTGCCTGGTGCCCGTGGAGGCTAGATGAGGGCGTCAGATCTTTTAGAACTCAAGTCATGACAGTTATGGTTATGAGCCACCATGCAGGTACTGGGAATCAAACCCAGGTCCTCTGGAAGATCATCTATCCACTGACCTTAAGCATTGAGCCATTCGCCAGCCCCACAAACCTCTTTTTTTAAAAAAAAACAAACTGAGCAATGAAGACTACATCCTCTTCTCTGTACAGGACAAAGACCTGCAGCCCTCAATGGCACATTTAAAAGATGACAATGAACTCACCGACGCTGCGAAATAATGTGCGAAGCTGTCATGAGGGTTCCACTGCACAGCTCCAATGTCCCATTTGCTCTGGCGGGAGATTTTGCGGTGACCTTCAAAAGGGGCATCTAGATTGACGATGTACAGGAATCTTCGGCTAGAACAACATCAACATTGTAGCAATACAGCAACATAGCAGCATGCACATCACGACAGAGAAGCACATCCTGCATTGTGTGCAGCTTGCAAGCACTGCTCTGACACTCTCAGATACACGCGGCAACTACCTACTCTGAAAGGCATACAAATGACAAGTGTCCCCAAGCTGAGGGTTAAGCAAAGGGGAACAGTATCCCTGCGAGAGCTACTGTTAAGTTTGGCCTTCACTACCCATGTCCACCCATGAGAGTGCGTCTGCTGTCTGCTCCCTCTGTGTTCAGCTCCAGCCTGCTCCTTTCCCAGCCTTTCCCAATGACCCAGCTAGGATGGAGTTTCAGTTTCATGGTAAGCCCACTGCAGGGTCTACATTTCAACTGTGTTTCCTCTACAAGAAGGCTACCAAATGTTAAGACTCTTGTCTCAATTCACCTGCATATCTGGAAACTAAACCATAGCTAAAATATCTTTTTAGGTCCATTATCACCAGGCACAGAGCTTTATATGTAACGAATGTGTTAAACACACTTATTACTGGGCCAGACTCCTGCAGGAAAATCTCAGATTCCTCTGCAAGTCTGCTACTCAGAAACAAAACCAGATCTACCAGGAAGAAAACTAATGACCCAAGAAAAAGGAGTAACAATTAAAGTAGCATAGTAAGGCTGTCATAGTTAAAAGTGTCGATCAATATAAAGAATCTGAAAAATATATATCAATATAAAGAATGCGTTGTATTCATTTTAAGAAAGAAAAAATGACTGGCTGTGAATTGACATCCCTGAAGCAATCTGGCATTGATTTTCAATTGGAGAACATGCTAAGACTCTGGGTATCAATGAGGACCAATAAGCCCAAGAAAAAAAGACTTACAGTCCCTGTTTGGAAAATAATGAAAATTCTAGAGAGTAGCAGCGACTGTAAAGAGGGATGGTAGTTAAGGGGGAAGAAAGGTAATCCAGGGAAGACAGAATCTCACAGATCTTCTGGAACGTCTAAGGAAGTTAATGCAGAACGAAGACCAGAAGCAGGAGGAAGGATGCTGCCTTCCCATTAGAAGGAAAAACAGTACAGACGACAAGCTTTCTCCATGAGCTGTGCATCACTGGGGAGCTAACAGTGCAGACCAGTGGAGAACAGCAGGAAGGGGGTCTTTAGGACAGACACCAGTGACTAAACGTGTATTTATCTTCATTCCCCAACTCCCAACCCCCTGCTAAAATATAGTTTAAAAAAAGAGAGAGAGAGAAATGAAAGCATATGGACAAATGGCAACTGATCATGAATAACAACAGACAATAAGCCAAGAGCTAAAGCCAGCAAGTGTCTCAGAATCAAGCTGATTTGAGGGGCAGGACCTGAGGGCACCTTCTCTAGGCAAAGAGGAGTAAGGCTGGAAGGCTAAAGCAGAACCAATAAACAAAACCAGAATGCCTAAAAGCATGTAAATGGCTATTCTAGTCTTTCTTTACTCTTTTTTTTCCAAGTTTTTTTTTGAGTGGGGGGGCATGTGCAGTTGTGCCCACAACTGGAGGCCAGGAAAAGAACACCCCTTTCTAACACGCTCTGTCTAGACCTTTGAGGCGTCACGTTTTAAACAGTAATTAGAGTCTTTGAAAGTTCTTGAAAATTAAAACAGTTGAAAATTAAGAAAATCTAACAGAGGGCCAGAGAGATGGGGCAGTAGCTAAGAGCACTGGTATCCCGCAGAAGACACGGGTTCAGTTCCCAACACCCATGTGATGGCTCACAACTGTCTGTAACTGCAGCTTTGGAGAATCTGACGCCCACTTATGGACTGAGGGCACCAGGCACATGCATGGTGCATATACATAAATTCAGGAAAACTCATACACATAATTTTTTTACCTTCAAACTCCACTTACTGCTCGTGCAGAAGATCCAGGTTTATTTCCCAACAT
The DNA here is from genome assembly GCF_000317375.1 of Microtus ochrogaster. Taxonomy (NCBI): domain Eukaryota; kingdom Metazoa; phylum Chordata; class Mammalia; order Rodentia; family Cricetidae; genus Microtus; species Microtus ochrogaster. Next base: position 16,429,767 of record NC_022011.1, on the reverse strand, counting down.
CTACATTAGATGACTCACAACCACCTGTAATTCTAGTTCTAGGGGATTAAAAGACCTCTGGCTGCTGTGAGCATCCACACATACCATGCATATAAATTCATGTAGGTGCACGCACACACAAATAAATAATAAAGAAATATATCTCAAAAGAAAATCTAAATGAAGAATTGGAAGTGATCATTGAAAACTCCTAGAATAAAAAAGAAAAAAGAGACGGGCGGTGGTGGCGCACGCCTTTAATCCCAGCACTCAGGAGGCAGAAGCAGGCGGATCTCTGTGAGTTCAAGGCCAGCCTGGTCTACATAGTGAGTTCCAGGACAGGCTCCAAAGTTATAGAGAAACCCTGTCTGGGGTGTGGGGAGGGAGTAGATTCTTTTCTTACACAATATATCCTGATTAGTTTCCTCTCCCTCCACTCTCTACTCCTACCCGCTTCTTCCCCTCCTTCCCTCCATTCCCTTTGTCTCTCATTAGAAAATAGGCTTCTAAGAGATAACAAACAAACATGACAAAATAAAACAGATGACACTCTTCAAACCAGCTATCATATTGAAGTTGTGTGAGAGGAAAAAACAGACAACAAACTGTAGAGAATCCCTGCTAATGCCCATGTGGTCCTCAGGATGTGAACACTAAACCCTCTCATTGTCCTCAAACATAAGGATATTTTCCAGTTTCCCAGAAACTTAGAACGTGTTCCCCAGAACTTATGGCCAACAAACGCTGAAGGTTCACTTACCCGGAAAGCACAGCATGCTGCCCAAGACAGTCCACAGACATGGCAGTTGCCTGTGAGAAAGAACAGTTTCAGTTCTGCCAGCAAACAGTCAGGGGACAAGACTGACCCTACCTGGGGTTCTTCTTCCTTTCAGGCAGTCCCCAGCTAACAACAACCAACTAAGAGGCATTAGTTCTCGGCAGTGGACGCTTTCCAGCAGTTCTCAACCTTCCTGACCCTTTAAGACGGTTCCTCACGCTGTGCTGACCCCCAACCATAAAACTGTTTTCATTGCTGCTTCATAACTGTCATTTTGCTGTTGTTATGAATCATAATGTAAATATTTTTGGATATAGAGGTTCGTCAAAGGAGCTGTGACCCACAGGTTGAAAACCAGTTTTAAGCCCTTTTAGTTCCCACCTGAACTCGAATTCACTTTGACAACGTGACAGCTTTTCTTTCACAGACACACACACACACACACAGAAAGAGAGAGAGAGAGAACAGGATTATACACAACGAAGGCAGTACACCCTACAATAAGAAGACACAAGTTCTCGAACCCTCAGAGAATGACCAGCACTGAGCAAGAGGCAGCTACTAACCAGTCTCTCCCAAGGAGAACCTAACCTGGACACTAGACACTCACAAAATACACTCATTCCTTTCCATAACATGTGGAACCTTCTTGAAGCCATACGGCATATTATTCAAATATTATCTCTGCTGATCCAAGGTTTTTTTTTTTAAGATTTATTTATTAGCCGGGCGATGGTGGCGCACGCCTTTAACCCCAGCACTCGGGAGGCAGAGGCAGGCGGATCTCTGTGAGTT
>NC_022011.1:16404190-16428095 GCF_000317375.1 Microtus ochrogaster | reverse complement strand
CTGCAGGCCAGAAGAGGGCACCAGACCCCATTACAGATGGTTGTGAGCCACCTTGTGGTTGCTGGGAATTGAACTCAGGACCTTTGGAAGAACAGACAGTGCTCTTAACCACTGAGCCATCTCTCCAGGCCCCTGATCCAAGGTTTTAATCTTAATATTTTAGCTATTTTTTATTATACAGGATTATATAAGGCCATTCCCATTCGAGTTCATAATGTACTTCGAGTATATTCCCACACACACCCCTGTACCCCATTCTTCTCCAAGGTAATATTCTTGTGACTAATATGTCTCATTCACATTCTCTGAAATTCCATCTCTCCGTTCCTCGTGAACACAATCATCATGATTCAATACCTCATCTCCAAAAGACCGCACCAAGTTACAGCCTTACATTGTCATATGTGTGCCATCTTGGTCACTAAATGCTCCGAGTTCTTTCCCAGACAGCATGCTGGAAGAATTCCCTTCACGCCTGCCGCCATAATCACAGACTATAAATGGCAAGTACCAGCCCCTCCCCCTCACTCGCTCTAGCTCTACTAATGGTTTCTCACACTTATCTACCACCTAAAAGCCATGTCATCCGTAATACGGGAGCCATGGAGCCAGAGTGCTCTCCCAGAGAACGGAAGGTGGTTAAAGGGCACCCTTCATATTGCCCTGGAGTTCTGAGCAGAAAGAAGCCTGGCTACAAAGGCAAGCCAGATGCCATGCCGTCTCTAGAGCTCTGCTGTGGGATGTCTATATTAAAGCTGTAAATCAGTCGGCTTCCTGTTGTCCACAAGACGTTGGACTTGCAGCTACAGGCACCACATATACCTGCATGCTGCCATGCTCCCCATGATGATAATGAACTGAACCTCTGAAACTGTAAGCAAGACACCCAATTAAATGTTTTCTTTATAAGAGTTGCCATGGGCTGGGTGGTGGTGGCGCACGCCTTTAATCCCAGCACTTGTGAGGCAGAGGCAGGCGGATCTCTGTGAGTTCGAGGCCAGCCTGGTCTACAAGAGCTAGTTCCAGGACAGGCTCCAAAGCTACAGAGAAACCTGTCTCAAAAAAGAAAGAAAGAAAGAAAGAAAGAAAGAAAGAAAGAAAGAAAGAAAGAAAGAAAGAAAGAAAGACAGAGAGAGAGAAAGGGTTGCCATGGTCATGGTGTCTCTTCACAGCAATGAAAACCCAAACTAGGACAGTATTCACACACACACCCCACTCGAGACAGGGTTTCTCTCTGTATCCTTGGCTGTCCTGGAATTTACTCCATAGACCAGGCTGGCTTTGAACTCAGAGATCCACTTGCCTGGTGTGGGAAGTCCTTCTGTTATATGTGTTGCTTTTATTGGTTAATGATAAAGAAGCTGCTTTTGGCTAATGGCTTAATAGAATATAACCAGGCTAGAAAAGATATACAGAGAGAGTAGGTGGAGTCAGGGAAAAGTCATGTAACCTCCACAGGGGACAGATGCGCCAGAACCTTGCCAGTAAGCCACAGCCACATGGCGACACACAGATTAATGGAGATGAGTTAGTTTAGGATATAAGAGCAAACTAGAAATACCAATGGCTTAAGTTATTGGCCAAACAGTATTGCAAATTATATAGTTTCTGTGTGGTTATTCCGAGTCTGAGCTGCCAGGAATGGACAAACAGCCTCTCCCAACAGCTCAGTGTTTATGGGAGTTTGCTGCTCTTACAGAGGACCCGAGTTTAGTTCCCAAATTGCTCACAGCCTCCTGTAACTGTAGGTCCAGGGAATTTCAGACCCTCTTCTGGCCTCTGCAGGCACCCACACGCATGTGTGTACAAACACATGTGCCCCACACACACAAAAAAATTCTTTTTATTATTTTATGTGTATTTTGCCTATATGTATGTTTGTGGACCATGTGTGTGTCCAGTGCTAGAAGAGGCCAGAAGCGTTGACTCCTCTAGAAGTGGAGTTACAGACAGTTGTGAGCTGTCATATGGGTGCTGGGTCCTCTGGGGATTTGTTGGTAACAGTCAGGTACTATAACACATGCTTGCAGGAGGTAAGGACAGATGGATGCTTCCTGAGGATCAAAACCCAAGGTTAACCTCTGACCTCTACATGCATGTGCACACACACTTACAGATACATATACAAGTAAATGTGCATGTGTGTTCCAGATTCATCCCAAACCGACACCTAGTTTATATATGGGCTGAACCAGTGAGACAAGAAAGAAAGAAAGAAAGAAAGAAAGAAAGAAAGAAAGAAAGAAAGAGGAAGAAAGAGAAAAAGAAAAAAAGATAACAATAATATATTAAATAGAAAAAAAAAACCAAAACCCTAGGACCTCAAGCATGCCAGAAAAGCACTCTCATTAGCTACATCCCTAGCCTAAAGTAATTTTAAATTTCTAAAACTTACATTTATTTATTTGTGTGTGTTGGGGATAGCAAGTGCAAGAGCACATGCCACAGGTCCCCAATGTGGAAGCCAGAGGAGTCAGTTCTCTGCTTCCACCATGTGATCCCTGGGGATCAGACTCAGGCCACCAGCCTGACAGCAAACATCCTGGCCTGTGTCTTAGTTATTTTTCAATTGCTGTGACAAAACACCATGACCCAGGCAATTTATAAAAGAAAGCCTTTAATTTGGGGCTTATGGTTTCAGAAAGCCAGAGTCCATGACTCAAGGCAGGGAATGTGGCAACGGGCAAGCAGGTATACTGTTATGACAGTAGCTGAGAGTTTACTTCTTTTCTGGGGGGAGGGGGGTTTTGAGACAGGTTTTTTCTGTGTAGCTCTGACTGTCCTGGAACTCATTCTGTGACCAGGTTATCCTTGAACTCACAGAGATCTACCTGCCTCTGCCTCCTGAGTGCTGGGATTAAAGATGTGCACCACCACAACTTGGCAAAAGCTTACTTCTTAAACCACAAGCAGGAGGCAGAGAAAGCTAACTGGAAATGGCATGGGCTTTTGAAACCTAAAGGCTGGCTCCCAGGAACACATCTCCTCCAAGGCCACACCTCTTCCAAAGCCACACCTCCTAATCCTTCCCAAACAGTTCCATAAGATGGGGACCAAGCACTCAAATATATGAGTCTGGGAGATATTCTTATTCAAACTAGCACAGCCTGCTAAAATTGTTTTTTAGAATATAAGAATATGGTACCAGGTAGGAGTGGTAGCACACACCTTTGATCCCAGCACTCAGGAGACAGAAGCAGGGAGATCTCTGTGAGTTTGAGGCCAGCAAGGTCTACAGAGCTCCAGGAAGTCAGCGTGGCTATCTGGAGAAATTCTGCTTCAAAAAGATAAAACAAACAAACAAACAAAAAGAATATGGAGCATTTTGACAAGTTTGCTATTCTGACCCTCTTTTAGAGAGGCAACATGAAGTTTTGACTTTTTCTTTCTATGTAATGGAAAAGTTAATAAAATAGGTTTCTGCCTCTTGCCAATCAGCATCAGAAAAAAACTGGCAAATTCACACTCTATATATACCCTTTAAACTAAATAGAAAAATCCAAAGGAAAAACAGATACTCCCACAAGGCAGTTAAATTACCCAATTTACTTTATTCTCCTGCCATGTCAACTGCTGTTTAGGCTTAATTACTTGCTCCTACTTCCTAGCACTCCAATATAGGTGTCAGAACCCTCTCTGCAGGTCTCTTCAGTGACATCTCTATAAAGAAATAGGGGTGAGACTTCCCAGGTTTCTGTGAGAATTAAAGGATTTATAGATTAGCATCTTCCAAATTAGCAGGCTTAGACATGTGATACATGTTCAGTTCTGTCCTGATCCCCAGCGAAAGCAATTAACAAGAAGGGTAACTGCAATATGTCTTCCCTCCGAAGAGTCTGGCACCTCCCTTGGGAAAGCAGGCCTCACACTGACAATGCTGACAGTACCAAGTGTTTCAAGCTCCCTTAATCTGAAAGACTGTTGGTGCCTACTTATCGGAGGGCACCCGGAGCAGAGTGGTGGGTGACTCCTTCACATAGTAGTAATCCTCACGGCAAAATACAGGATGGGGTTTTAAGAAGACCTGCATCACCCACTTACTACAATCTAGATTTCCCTCAGTGTAAAACCAGATGGAGAGCAATACTGCGTCTAGCACAGTATGCACCCAAAAGGAGCTCAATAAATCCTTATTCTTTTTTTTAAAAGGGGATAGAGCTAGGGGAATGGCTCAACAGTAAGAACACTTGCTTACAATCATGAGGACCAAAGTTCAGATCCCCAGAAAACCACATAAACATTGGATGGGCATGGTACCCTTTCTGTAATTCTAACTTTGGAAGGCTAAGCTAGGGGAGCTCCAGAGCGAGACAAGCCACACTGGCAAGCTCTGGGCTTCACTGGGAGACGCTGCCTCAATGAATAAGGTGAAAAAGCAATCAGGACGATTCCTGACATCGACCTTGGGCCTCCGCCTGCATGTGCACCTACACATGTGTACACACATGCAAAAGCACGCATACACACACACAAGCACACCATGCTCATAAAAACTGAAATAAAGCAGGGCAGCGGTGGCGCATGCCTTTAATCCCAGCACTCAGAAGGCAGAGGCAGGTGGATCTCTGTGAGTTAGAGGCCAGCCTGGTCTACAAGAGGTAGTTCCAGGACAGGCTTCAAAGCTACAAAGAAACCCTGTCTCGACAAACAAAAACAAACAAACAAAAATCCCTGAAGTAAATCAATCAGTCTTTATTAAATAAGCAACTGAATAAGTCTGGAAAACAGGAAGTATTCAGGGCTAGAGAGATGGCTCAGCCCTAGGTTAGTATTACAACAAAAAATTTAAGAATGTATTCAATAGTGGCGCACGCCTTTAATCCCAGCACTCGGGAGGCAGAGGCTGGCGGATCTCTGTGAGTTCGAGACCAGCCTGGTCTACAAGAGCTAGTTCCAGGACAGGCTCCAAAACCACAGAGAAACCCTGTCTCGAAAAACAAAAAAAAAAAAAAAAAAAAAAAAAAAAGAATGTAAGAATGTATTCAATAAATAGTTGTTGGATAAATAAAAAGAAATTGCCAAGAAGTGTCCTAGGTAACAGGAAAGGGATATGTTATATTTATTATGGACCTATGTGTGACACATTATGAGCTATTAAAAGATGAAATAATACAATGGGCTCTGGGGTCAGAGACCGTGTCCAAATCCCAATGCCATCAGCCACATACAGGAGGCCTTAGCCAGGTCTCCCATGATCATATAAAAGGATAATACCTACTTAGCCTGTATGGCTCTTTCATTAAGTAGAAAAAAAGAATATGTAGAGAAACTGCCTAACACAAAGCCTGGCATATGGAAGACTCAGTATAGAAAAATGGTCAAATATATAGGGCTGTATCTCAGTTAGTATTGTGCTTGCCTAGCATGTACAACCCTGCGTGCTGCATAAAACTATGTGTGGTAGTGCACACCAATGACCTCAACACTCAGGAGGTAAAGGCAGGATTGGAAATTCAAGGCCATCTTCAGATACACATCAAGTTCAAAGTCAGCTGGAGTATATGAAACCGTCTTAAAATAAATAAATAAAAGGAAAAGGGCTCAGGTGTGGTAGAGCACAGCTTTAATCCCAGCCCTTGAGAGACAGGCAAGAGGATCTCTGTGAGTCTGAGGCCAGCCTGGTCCACAGCAACAACCAAGGTTACATATGAGATCCTGTCTCAAAAAAAAAAAAAAAAAGGGGGGGCAGGGCTGGGGAGGAGGCAGGAGAGATGGGCCTGGTAGTTAAAAAACACTGGTTCCTCCTCTCCCAGAGGACACAGGTTAGATTTCCAGAACCCACATGGAGGTTCACAATTGTTTGTAACTCCATGCCCTCTTCTGGCCTCTGCCGTTACCAGATATGCAAATGGTGCACACACAAACATACAGGCAAAACAACCATACACCTAACATTTCAAATGAGTGCCTTCAAGATGGCCCATAGGAGAACAAGTCTTGCTGGAAATGACTGCTGACCTAAGATGCATGTTCAAATCCCACGGCAGCAGAGAACTGCTCCCAAGGGCTGTCCTTTGACCTCTATGCACCCACACTCACACATCATACACTCAGTAGAATACCATTTTTTTTAATTTAAAGAAATACAGAAAAGAAAAATGCTTAAAAGTTAAATTCAGCCAATGCAAACCTTTTTTGGGGGGATAGGGTTCAAGACAGGGTTTCTCTGTGTAGCCCTGGCTGTTCTGGAAATCGTTCTGTAGACAAGGCTGGCCTTGGTCTCAGAGATCCTCCTGCCTCTGCCTCCCCTGAACTGGGATTAAAGGCATGTGCCACCACTGCCTGGCCTTTTGTTTAATTTTTAAATTTATTTATCTCATTTATTTTGTGTGTATATGAGTGTGAGCACCCATGTCTCGCCATACATGTGAAGGTCCACGAACGACTTTGGGAGCTGGCTCTGTCCTTCTACCCCACGGGTCCTGGGAATGGAACTGGAGTCTTCGTGCCTGAAACATTTCCAAAACTCATACTAACATTTGAAGGTATACTTTTTATTATGTTTATTTATTTGCTGTGTATGGGTGTGCCCCAGCATGTGTATGGAGCGAGAGGACAAGGAGCTGGTTCTCTCTTTATGATATGTGGGTCCTGGGGGTTGAACTCAGACTGCAAGCTTGGCAGGAAGTGCCTTTACCAGCTGGGCCACCTTGCCGGCCTCCAATGTTAACAGTTTTTGAGACTTACCATATGCCCATCGCTGTGCCACACATCTTAAAATTCTCACGCCAGTCCTGTAAGTATAATGACGTCCCTTCTACAGGTAAGAAAACTGATGTGTAAAGAGGGATGTCAGGCATGGGCTACACAGGTATCCTATCTAAGCAATACATGCATTTTGTCAACAGCAGAGAATTTTCCACATTAGCAGCTACTTAGGTCAGGGGCTGAAACAGATGCTCTGCAAAGCAGTGTTTCACAAGTTCACCCCCAAAATGTTTCAAAGCGAGGTTGGTTCAAGTAACGGGGGCTCAGAGAAGTTTTGCAACTTTCCCAAAGTCACCAAGTGCAGCGGACCGCCTCAGGGAGTGGACACCTCCCTGCTCACTACCTTGAACAAGGAAAGAATCCCTCCAGCATTTACTATCGCTGCCACGGTGTCCCAAGACGCAAAAGCCCGTGTGGAATCCTAAAATCCCGTATAACACCTGTCCTAACTGCCCTGACCAGTTATCAAAGCTCCCCTAGACTGTCCTGACTCTGAGAGCTCCAAGTCAGCACCATAACCATCTCCCCATCCTGGGCAAGGGGATGGGTGGGACGGCGTAAGGTTTGTGGGGGAGGGGGAGGGAAAGCCACGGAAGGCGCATGTCCAGGCAGCTCCATTCACGCACGGCTCACCTGAGAGTCTCGAAATTCCACCACCACGTTCTCGCTGCTCCAGCGCGCTGCCATTTTCTTATCCCGACTGCGGGGGTGCCTATCGGCGACCCCCCCCCCCAATCCCCAACCCAGACACTTCCCGGGCTAGTAAGCTCCACAACGCCTGGCAATAAATTTGGCCACGCCCATTTCCCCGCCTTCCGCTTGACCGTAAGTCATTGGATAACCCAATGGTAGACCCCGCCCCTTGTGCTTTCTCCCCCAACGGCGAACCTCGCCTGCCCCATAACAGGAACGCCCCCTTCATTCCGTCATCAGTAGAAGTCACCCGGGCACCGCGCGGCTGCTGACACGCCCCTTTGTCGTGAGCTCTGCCGGGAATTGTAGTCCAGGGTCACCACAGTCGGTGACCGGCGAAGAGTCGGAGGTTAGAGAGCAGATGCCAGTTGTCCTGTCTACTTTCTGGTTGGTTGATGTTCCCGTATTCTCCTTCACACAGCCTATAAACAAAACCGATATCCGTACCAAAGGAAAACACCTCTTCTGACGCCTGCCATCAAGGATTTGAAAAAATTGAAGCGCACATTTTATTGTTTCGTGCTATACCGCTACGCCTCTTAAGTATTCAGGGGCTCTTGAGGGTCTCCGCGACACTTTGGGGGTGGGGAGGAAAGTCCCCAAAGGTAAAACAATTTCATAATCCCACTAACACGGTACTTTCACTTTCTCTCACCAGCGTGCGGTAGAGTTCTCCTATTGTGCGGTGCATAACCAATAGAGCGAATGTGCCCAGAGAGGTGATTTAAGCGAACGGTAAACGACTTGCCACTCTATCGATAGCATCGTTTTGGTTTTGGAAAGTGTAATTGTTGGGTTTTGTTTGTTTCTTCACTTAAGATGTGTAACTAAGCCGGACGGACGTGGCATACACCTCAGAGGCAGGCGATCTCTTTCTTGAGTTTGAGGCAGCCTGGTCTACTGAACGGAGTCCCAGGACAACCAGTGTTTCTCACACAGAGAAAAGATGTGCAATTAGTATTAATGAGAGTTGCTATTTAACCGTAACTTTTTATTCACGACTTTAATTTCTAATAATTACTATTAATACATTAATCCACACAAGTGGTTTTTGGCATCTTGGATAATTTTTGAGGGTGAAATAAAAAATAATCAAGAAGGTTAGTATAATAGATAATAGTTGATTTCTCTGCAGAAGTGGAAATGGTTTGTCTTATTTAACTGTTGTAAGAATCCACAGAGCCTGACGTGTTGTAAAGGCTCAAGTATAAACTTTTTTTTTTTTATTTGGTTTTTCGAGACTGGGTTTCTCTGTGGCTTAGGAGCCTGTCCTGGAACTAGCTCTGTAGACCAGGCTGGTCTCGAACTCACAGAGATCCGCCTGCCTCTGCCTCCCGAGTGCTGGGATTAAAGGCGTGCACCACCATCGCCCGGCCTAAACTATTATTCTTACTATTACCAGTGTGCTGTTGGTTGTTTTCCTCTTTTTGGCTTTTTCCCAAATAAACACACAGAGGCTTATTATTACTTATGAATGCCTGGCCTTAGCGTGGCTGGTTTTCTTATCTTAAAGTATCCTGTCTATCTTTTGCCTCTGGACTTTTCCCTTTTCTTGCTTTTGAATATCTTAGGTTACTTCTTTTTCTGTGACTTGTCGTGTAACCCAGATATCCTCCTCTCCTTGTTCTGTCTTGCTCCTTCTTGTATATATTCTGTCTGCCAGTCCTGCCTATCCTCACTATTGGCCATTGTTCTGTCTTGCTCCTTCTTGTATATATTCTGTCTGGCAGTCCTGCCTATCCTCACTATTGGCCATTCAGCTCTTTATCAGACTATCAGGTGTTTTAGACAAAAAAAAATCACAGCTTCACAGAATTAAACAAATGTAACATAAAAAAATGTAACACATCTTTGCATCAATAAAACAAAAGTAACACATCTTAAAATAATATTCTACAATACCAGTATTGTTTTTATTTTTATTTTATGTGCATTGGTGTTTTGTCTGCATGTATGTCTATGTTACAGACAGTTGCAAGCTGTCCAGTGCTCTTAACTGCTGAGCCATCTCTCTAGCCCCTATTAGTAGTATTTTATGTGCAAGTCATTGTATGAATAGAGAGAAGGTGTGGGCTCTTTTTTTTTGTTAAAGATTTATTTATTTATTTATTTATTTATTTATTTATTTATTTATTTATTTATTATGTATACAACATTCTACCTCCATGTATGTCCACACGCCAGAGGGTGCCAGATCTCATTACAGATGGTTGTGAGCCACCATGTGGTTGCTGGGAATTGAACTCAGAACCTCTGGAAGAGCAGCCAGTGCTCTTAATCACGGAGACATCTCTCCAGCCCAGGTGGGGATCTTTTACCCCTGGAATGCTGGTTGTTAAAGGTTAGGGTGACCATTATCTCCCTGTTGTCTCTGCCAGGAACAGTCCAGATTTTAGAATCATATCCAACAACAACAACAACAAAAAAAACAACTCTTGCATCCCAAAAAACTGGAACAATTGCTCACTACACAGTAGATAAATACTCGGCAGAATTGAATTAGATAATAGACTTGTAAGCAATGTGTCAGGATGGAATAACCTAAATTGAGGACCTAAAGCGGCACCTTGAAGGTGACATTTGAGTGTTTCAGTATATTAAGATTTATATATGGCACACTATTCAAAGGGAGAGTACTTCATTAAGAGTGTGAACAAAGTGCCTGGTGAGGGGTGCACACCTTTAATCCCAGCACTTGGGAGGCAGTGGCAGACAGATTTGTGAGTTTATACCAGCCTGGTCTACAGAGTGAGTTTCAGGCCAGCCAGAGCTATCCAGATAAACCTTGTCTTGGAAAACAAAAATAAAAATAAAAGAGTGTGAACAGAGCTCTTGGTGTGAAGAGCGAGTTGTGTTCCAAAGATAGAATACTGGTCTCCAATTTAACTCTCTTGTGGCACTATACTTATTCACTTCAAAGTACACATTGCTTTTTAATTCAATAATTATTTAGCATTTCCAAACTTCAGAACAGGACCCTGGTTCATTTTGTTGGGCCCTGCTTGTTACTGCATGTACAGTAAGAAGCAGATGGCCATGCTCCCAGACAGCTTTGTAGGTTGGAAGGATCTTCTGTGAAGCCAAAAGTAACTTCAAGACTGCTGAAGCCCTTCATGTGTGACTCTCTTTTAAAAGACTTATTCTATTTATTTTTAAGTGTGTGTGTGTGTGTGTGTGTGTGTGTGTGTGTGTGTGTGTGTGTAGGAAGGTTATGGGGGGGGGGAAATAATGTACAGATGAGTGCAGTTACCTGAAAAGGCCAGAAGAGAACATCAGATCCCCTGGAGCTGGAGTTACAGATACATGGTGACCCTTTTGGTGTGAGTCCTGGGAGTGGAGCTCAAGTCCTCTGCAAGAGCAGTGTATCGATGGGTCATCTCTCCATCCCTGTGAAATTCTGTACATCTGGGAGAAACATAAGATTGCCAGTTATTTTCCTGAATTCCTTCTTTCTCATCCTCCCATCAGGTTTCTCTCACACACTGAAGCTCCTTTAAAGAACAAAAACAAAAAACTGCTAGAGGGCTAGAGAGAGATGGTTCAGTGATCAAGAATACTTGCTCTGAAATCATGAGGGCCAGAATTTGGATCTCAGGTCCATGTAAGAAATCTAGGCTCCCGTGTGCACCTGTAGCACCAGATCCTAGTTGGGTGGAGATAGGACAGGAGGATCACTAGAGCTCACTGGCATTCATGCTCACTGAGAAAACATGAGCCGTAAGTTCAGAGAGAGACCCTGCCTCAAAACAATAGGTGTGGGAAATCTGATGCCTTTTTCTGGTTTCCCTATGCACAGGTGCAATGCACATGAGTGAGTACAAACACATATACCAAGGTACTCATACAACCTTCTAGAGTGAACTGTAATGTTGAGTTTTAGTCAATCCCAGAACTTAGGGTACACTATCAAAACAGGATCATTAGGGGTCTGGAGAGATGGGGCATTGATTAAAGCACTTGCTGCTCTTATAAATAAGCATATAACTTCAGCCCTAGGGGACCTGATGCCTTCTTCTGGCCTTCATGAGTATCTGCATACATGTAGCATATACACACATACACATAAACAAAAATTTAAAAAAATCTTCAAAAAAAATTCAGGCGTAGTGATACATGGCTTTAATCCCAGCACTTAGGAGGCAGAGGCAGGTGGATCTCTGTAAATTCAAGGCCAGCCTGATCTATAGAGCAAGTTCCAGGACAGCCGAGCTACACAGAGAGACTTTGTTTTGAAAAATTTAAAAATATGGTTTGGGGGATAGATAAGATATTACAAAGCTCTGCTTGTCCAAATGTAGCCTGGTAATGTGCTGGATCCCCTGGTGTGGGCTTTTCTGCAGTACTTCCCCACTCTCGGCTCCTTCACCCACATTTCTCCAGTTCTCCCAATCTTTTCTTTTTAAAAGACAGGTTCCCATGTAGCCCAGGCTGGCCTGGACCTCACTGTAGCTCAAATGATTTTGATCTGATTCTCCTGCCTCCGGCTCTCAAGTGCCAGGATAACAGGCTTGTTCGACCACACCTGGCTTCCAGTTCTCAAAATCTGCATGTCACCTGCTAAGAACACGCAAAGTACTTTGGAACTGAGCTCCTTAGCGCTCCCTTTCTCAATGCTTTCTTGCTTTCTATAGAAAGAATGTCAAAGAGCCGAGCATGTGTGCCTCCCAGTTGCCTCCTCAGGCCCCTCTTTAACATCTTCCACCCACACTGTGTCCCACCCACAAAGTCATGTCATGACTCTGCCATCAAAGACAGAGGACTCTGAAGCAAAATCAAAAGCTCTCTGGCTGCTTTCTCGTTCTTGTGCACATCTGAGAGTCACGAGTAGTGTCCTGTCTGTGGCAGAGGCTGGGGAACATCGGCCCTTGTCACATAGACCTCAATGTACTGACCACACAACAGGGCTCTTACCTTCCTGTCTTTCCAGAAGGTCACTTCATTAGCAATCCAAAGAAAAGCAAGATACACAGAGACCAGGAAACCCAGGACCTCAGCTGGCTTTTAACAGCAGCTAGCCACAAAATTTCAACACAGCTGTGTTTTCCTTTTCACTGGGTGCTGGAGGGTGACTTAGTGGTTAAGAGCACACACTGCTCTTGCAGAGGACCCACATTTGGTTTCAAGTACCCAGGTTAGGCAACAATGCCTTTGACCTTCATTGACACCTGAACCCACAGACAGACACCACACACACACACATACACACACACACAAAATGAATCAGTACAAATGTAAAAAAAAAACAATTAAAGAAAGGTAGGTTGATCCGTAACTTAGCCACTGGGAAGAGACCTGCCGTGAACACTGGTGTGCTGGAACCTGTGTGACAGACTGACATGGAATCTTTTTGGTAAAACTCAGGAGTGGTATAGCTGGATCACATGGTGGATCTATTTTTGGTGTTTTGAGGAACTGCAATACAGCGATACTGATTTCCATACTGGCTGGACTAGTTTACATTCCCACCAGCATTATATAATACAACCCATCTCTTCCTAGTCTCCTGTTTCCTCTTTTGCAGGATGTAGAGGTAGCTCACTGCTCCCTGCACCACCACCGCCACCGAATCCTTTTACACCTGGAAACCTTGGACCCTTGCTCTGAGACCCACTAGTAATTTTTCTCTCTTTGTCAGTCAGCAAATATTTGAGGATGTGCTCACAGGCTTAGCCCTCTGGCTTTGCATATTTGGTTGCTTGTTTCTCTGCTCAAGTTTTCTCTTTTCAAGTAAAACAATAAAAACACACAGAGCTCTGAGAGGGGTCAAGAGGATGTTTCCCAGGAGAGGTGCTGGGGCTCTCTCAAAGCGGGGAAAGCCCTTCCATGCTCTGACTCATAAGAGACAGGGAGAAGTTCCCCACTGTTGCCCGGGGGCTGGCCCTGACAATCAGTCTCCTTTCTTGTTTGAACTGTGCAAGCCCCAGACTTCATGTAGATTTTCTAAGGTGTTGAAACAGGGCTTTGTGGCAGCATTGCCTGCGTTTTTGCTTTTGCAGTGGGCTTTTGTAACACCTATTTTATCAGCTTTCTCCTGCTGGTTCTAGAAGGTGGGTCAATCAATATTCATTAACCCTGCTGCACGAAAGCGTGCCGTGAAGCAGCTCACCCATAAGCAGTAAGAATATAAAGATTTTTTTAAAAAAAAGGAAGAAAGAAATAAAGGAAGATAGAAGTCAAGGACTTGTAGCAACGGCTAGTGGTTATTGCACTTCCAAGAGGACCCAGGTTTGGTCTCTACCACCCATGCAGGGCAGCTCACAACTGCCTGTCACTGCAGCTCCAGAGGATCAGGCACTCTCTTCTGGCCTACCCAAGCACCACTACACACAAGGTATAAACATAAATAAAATTAAAATCTTTTCCTTTTTATAGATAGAGGTCTAATTCAAATAGGGCCTCTGCTGTTATGGGGGGTTACAGAATATTGGTAGGTTCTGAGACTCCATTGTCTCTTGTGCCCATGAGGACCCTTGTTCCACTCATCATCTGAACATGTAGGAAAGGATTTGCTGCCTTTCCCAGACCCATTAACCTTTCCCCCGGCGTGGTGCTAGGAATCCAACCCAGGGCCTGAGCTACACAAGTGCCTGACCACTGAGCTATAGTCTTAAACCTTCCTCCCCACATTTTTTTTTTTAAACACAGATTCTTGCTAGTTACCCACGCTAGCCTTGAATTTGCTCTGTAACCCAGGGGGTCTTAAACCCCAATTCCCTTATCTCATCCTCCCAAGTAGCTAGGATTACAGTCATGTGTTGCCAGTCTGGCTTCACAGTATGTTGTGGTGTAGGTGTGTATGTGTATGTCTACATGTTCAGTGCATGTGGGCATACGTGTATGGGAGTGCAGGTGCGCATATGCACTGGAGGCCAGAGGAAGATATACCAGGTGTCTTTTTCTATCACTCACTGCCTTATGTATTGAAGCAGGATCTCTTACTTGGACCCAAAGCTTACCACTTTGGCTAGTCTAGCTAGCCAGCTTGCTCCGGGGATCCCCTGCCTCCACCTCCCATGTGATTGGACTACAGGGAGGCTGCGTGCCCACCAGGTATTTACATGGGTACTGAGGATCCAAACTCTTCTTTCACATTTTCCTCATGCTGGCATGGGAAATGCTTCACCCGCTGAGCCATCTCCCCAGTCCCTCACACTGGACTCTTGATGTAACAAATGACAACATGGAACTCCTCTAAGACCTAAGACCTTGTTGCAATGTCATGAATTACTGCCAGGTAAAGGAAGCGCTCAAGCGGCTGAACCCCAGCTCCATATTGTAACGTCCCTTCCAAGAGAAAATTGTAATTTGGGTACATGTACAGGGCGGTTGCAAGGGCAGTCTCTTAGAAGGACACCGAAGCTGAGCTTTAGCGTGTTCCAGAAAGAGGGGGCTTCGCTCAACTGTTTGGCTGGCAAACCTCTGAGCATCAGCCTTTTAATAAACAGTAAGATATAATATAAAACTACAGGCCAAATGACTCATTTGCAAAAAGAAATATAGCTTGAAGCAGCCCTAATCTTTGTCATTTTGTTTAAAAGCGCACAGAGCAAACAAAACTGTCATCTGGAGATTTCATGATTAGCATATCCACTGTAAAGCACTGAAGCTCAGTTCTATTCCTTCTGGCTCTGGGACTTTTTCGTGTACATGCGGCATGTTTTTTCTGTCCATCTAAATTTATAGGGCACGGTGAGCATGGCAGTAAACACCTATAACCTTGACACTCAGAAGGCAGAGGCAGGAAGATCAAGAACCCGGATATATCTCGTGGGACTGCACAGTGAGATTCTGTTCCATAAATAAAAATAAGGTGCTGGGGAGATAGCTCAGTGGTTAAGAGCATGCGTTGCTCCATCAGGGGACCAGAGTTCAGTGCCCAGCACCTGCACGGTGGTGGTTCCCAACCAGTTCCAGGAGAACTGATTCTCTCCTCTGACCTCTGTGGGCACTGCATGCATGTGGTGCACATATGTACATACAGGCAAAACATTTACACACATAAATCTTTAAAAACGTTTAAATAAGAAATTTACACGGAAAAGAGTCAAAAATACTAAAACATATATTATGTGGAAAATGTTTTTATCTATTCTGTCACCCAGAATGCCCAAGCGGCCACTGTCTCTCTCCCAAAGGGACTGCTATGTTGCTTCATGTATCTCTCCAATTTATATGAGTGGATATACCTAA
Source organism: Microtus ochrogaster (assembly GCF_000317375.1). NCBI lineage: Eukaryota > Metazoa > Chordata > Mammalia > Rodentia > Cricetidae > Microtus > Microtus ochrogaster. Next base: position 16,412,504 of record NC_022011.1, on the reverse strand, counting down.
ATGTCTTCATGTATGGGCTGAAAGTATATAGCCCTTTAGTTGGGGAAGAGGGAACTTGTCTTACTTTAAAAGGGGGCCAAGTTCAAATTTCTCAATTTCTTCAAGCTTTGGGATAGCCCCTCCCTCAAGGCATGACTGGAGAAAAATACATGGAACATTTATTTAAAAGCTAAGGATGACATTTAACTCCTGATCTTCTACTTCTCATGTGCTGAGATTATAGGTGTATACCACCATGCTCAGTTCATGCAATACTAGCGATTGAACTTAAGATTCTGTCTCAAATAATGCTGCAGCCTGGTGTGGTGGTGCAAGCCTGTAATCCTAGTACATGGGAGGTAGAGGCATGACCATCAGAAATTCATGGCCATTCTTGTCTACACACAGGGAATAAAGGGCTAACCTGGGCTATGTAATACCTGGTCTCCAAAATACAAAACAAAATAAAACTAGGCCTGGAGAGATAGCTCAGTCAGTAGCATTTGCCACACCTAGTAGAATTCCTATCGCACACCTAAAAATCCAGACACACTGAATGAGTCTGTAATTCCAATGCTGGGGAGGTGGGACCAGGAGAATCCCTTGGGCTTGCTGGCTAAGGAGTCTAGCCAATCAGTGAGCTTCAGGGTCAGTGAAGAGCCTATCTCAAAAAAGCTAGGCAGAGAAGTGATTGAGGCAGATACCCTGTATCCATCTCTGGTCTCCACACACTCGGACAGGTATGTGCACACACACACACACACACACACACACACACACACACACACACACTAACACACATGCACACACAAAACCAAGTAATAAGGCTATGCACATTCCTGTATAAGTTCTTTTGTGGATGCATGCTTCTTTTCCTTAGAAATATACCTAAAAGCCAGCTGTAGTGGTGCACACCTTTGATCCAAGCACTCAGGAAGCAGAGGCAGATGAATATGTGAGTTCAAGGCTAGCCTGGTCTATAGAAGTGGTTTTAGGACAACCTGACCTACTCAGACCATACCTGTCTTGAAAAACCAAAAAATAAATAAAAATAAATATTTATACCTAAGCATGGAATGGCTGTGTTATATTGTATCTTTTTATTTTTGAGATAGGATCTTATTGTACAGCCCTGGCTGACCTGGAACTCACAATGTAGACCAAGCTGGCCTTAAACTCGCAGACACCCTTCTGTCTCTGTCTCCCTAGAGCTTGGATTAAAGATGTGTGCCTACCATACCCAGCTCTAATCTTTTTGAGGATCTGCCAGACTATTTTCCAAAGCAATCAACCATTTAATGTTTCCAGTACGAAGATATGAAGGTCTGGTCTCTACACTTCTCTGTAGCCGTTACCATCTCTCTCTGACTATAGTCATTCAAGAGGGTGCAAAATGGCTGTCCTGAAGTTTATGAGAACGGGAACTCCATCTGCCTTGTTCATCCTGTATCCTAGATTCCAGAAGAGTGCCTGGAACTTCTCAGATATTAAATATTTTATTAGGGGATTGGGTATAGCTCACTGATAGAGTACAAATCCAGCACATACTTCAATCTCCAGTGCCTGAGTCGGGGGGGGGGTAACTACATAGGTGTGTGTGTGTGTAGTAAGTTAATAAGATCAAAAACCACTTTGTTAAGAGGGTTATAATGTATTTAACTTCAAAAATAGAAGGATCAAGAATCTAGCTTTTTTCCTATACCACTTAAAATTGATGAATGTTCCCTTTTTGTGTGTGGGTAGGTGGTTCGAGACATGGTTTCCCAGTAGCTATGGAGCCAGTCCCGGGACTCACTCTGTAGACCAAAACGGCCTTGAACTCACAAAGATCTGCACATCTCTGCCTCCTGAGTACTGGGATTAAAGGCATGTGCCACCACTGACCAGCTGAATGTTCCCCTTTTTATCATGTGTTTGCATTATTTTTCTTTATGAGTCTGCGTTTACATGAGTGAGTGCTATTTACGTGTGGGTGCCAGTGGAAACCAAAAGAGGTCATCAGATTCCTCGGAATTAGAGTTACAGATCAGACTCAGGTCCTCTGCAAGAGCAGTACACTTTCTTTTTTTTTTAAAATATTTATTTATTATGTATACAACATTCTGCCTCGATGTATGCCCGCACGCCAGAGCAGGACGCCAGATCTCAGTCCAGATGGTTGTGAGCCACCATGTGGTTGCTGGGAATTGAACTCAGGACCTCTGGAAGAGCAGCCAGTACTCTTAACCTCTGAGCTATCTCTCCAGCCCAGCAGTACACTTTCTATTGAGCTACCTCTCCTGCCTCTGTAATTTCCTTTTCTTTTTTTTTTTTAATATTTATTTATTTATTTTGGTTTTTCGAGACAGGGTTTCTCTGTAGCTTTGGAGCCTGTCCTGGAACTCCCTTTGTAGACCAGGCTGGCCTCGAACTCACAGAGATCCGCCTGCCTCTGCCTCCCGAGTGCTGGGATTAAAGGTGTGCGCCACCACCGCCCAGCTTTAAATATTTATTTATTATGCATGCAATATTCTGTCTGTGTGTATGTCTGCAGGCCAGAAGAGGGCACCAGACCTCTTTACAGATGGTTGTGAGCCACCATGTGGTTGCTGGGAATTGAACTCAGGACCTTTGGAAGAGCAGCCAGTACTCTTAACCACTGAACCATCTCTCCAGCCTTGTAATTTTCTTTTCTATTTCTCCAGGTCACCCCTTTTCTCTTTTAGAAGTGCACACATTCCTGATTTAGACACAGATGATAGATATCCTGGATATTATCTCAATGTGTTTGTTCTATATTTACATTTTATGAAGTTTTAGATTTACCTGCTCTTTGTATATACCTTGCCTGTATGCAGGGAGGTGGCGCATCCTGAGCATGCTTGTTGGGTACTCTGGATCTGGGGTTACGAATGGTTGTGAATCACCACATAGGTGCTAAGAATGAACCCAGGGCTTCTGCAAGAGTAACACGTGCTCTTAACCCCTAAGCCATCTCTCCAGCCCGGACACACACAACCACATTGGTTTTTCAAAACAGGGTTTCCCTGTGTAGCTCTGGCTGTCCTGGAACTTGCTATGTAGACCAGACTGGCCTCAAATTCAGAGATCCCCCCTGCCCATGCTTCTTGAGTGCTGGGATTAAAGGTGTGTGCCACAGACCAGGTATTTCTTGCATTAGTTTTTCTTACAAAACTTTCAAATTCTTTGTTCAGGGCTTTTTGCTCATCCCCAGATTTGCTAAGCTTGCAAATAGACATCTTCTTGTGGCCTTCCAGGCTAGCCACACTGGAAGAGACATGTCTATTAGACCTTTTTGTCTCTCTCCAACTCCACACTCCACACATTTCTGGAAGCACCTGGCACACTTGACAAGGAGACAGAGAAGCTCTGGACTGGGTGATGCTCACATCCAGGGTGATGCTGAGGACTTGAAAAATTATTTGTCCAATAAATTAGGTAACGTGGATATATGAGAAAGACTGGGTCTGAATTGGGAAGGTGATTGTTGCAAAATGCAGTTTGGTCAACAAATATTTATTGAGTGCTCACTGTGTCCTTGCCTTGTGGCTCTATTTCAAAATACATGGTAAACAAAAACAGGAGTCGGCCTTGGACAAGGAGTTTCAAAAACCACTTCTTAGCTACATCGGTCTATTTCCATGCTTTTTATCCACCTATTGATTTTTGAGGATTACATTCTAGCCTAAGGAATTGACTGGCTTCCTTAGACCCAAAAAGTTGTTTCTGATTTGTCAGCAAAACCCTGATTCCTATATGCCCTCAGGGCACTGCTGTATCTCCTAACAGCTAACCCTAAATGTTAAGACCCCGATGTTTGGGTCCAAGCTAACTGCCCCCAAAATGTTAAAACTTCCTAATGTTGGTTGGGGTCCTTGGATGGGAACCTCCAAACGGATGCACAGCAAATCCACCAGAGGGTGCTGTGAGGGCAGGTTTGTGGCGGGAGGGGGCTCGCCCAACGACCCTCAAATCCAGGTAGGCGTATTAGTTGGTTTTCTTTCTTCCTAGTTTTCTTCCCACCCACTAAAACCGTCGCCGCCCCTCCCCCACGCAAGGATTCTTCTTGAACGTAGTGACTCGACTTTCGCGGCGACTCTAGCCGTGCTTGGTTCCGGAAGAAGTCTGGGCCTCTGTCGCAGACGCCCCGCGCTGGAGCTTGCCGGTTCCCGGACGCCAAGGGCGCAGGCGGCGGGTGGGTGGGGACCTCCAGGACCGCAGCCGTTCGCCGCGCCGCAGGGGCCGCGAAAGGGTTAACCCGGCGGGGGGGGGGGAAAGGGGGACGTGGGCCGCGCGTGCGCTCTGCCGCCCTCCATTGTCTCCACGGCGGCGAGGAGCGCCGGCGAGCGCAGCCCGGGACCGAGCGGGGCGGTGCGGCTGGCTGGCGGGGCCGGCGGCGGCTGGAGCCGGAGCGCGACGCCACGCGACCGCGGCTTCCAGAGCTCCGCCTGGCTGCCCCACCGCCGCGAGCCCTCCCGAGGCCTGAAGGAGTCCGTACCGTCCTCCCCGGTCGTCGAGTCCTGAGACCGGGGACGCGCGCGGCTCCCTGAGCCTCCGCCGCTTCCTGCTGCGGGCGGGCGGGCGGCCTCCTCCGGCGCCTCCCTCCCTTCGCTGCGGCTCATCAGGCTCTCGAGCCCGGGGGCGGCCTGTAGCGCGCGGCGCCCGCTCCGGACCGCGCGTCTTCGGACCTTAAGGAGAACATGCATTCTGCTTGGACTGTTTGAAATTCTTAGTTTGGGGTCCCCGCTCGCTTGCTTTTTCCGCCCCGCGGATCTTCTGAGGTTTTTTTTTTTCCCTCTCTCTTTTTCATTTTCTCCCTCGGGGCTCTTTTGTAAACCCCCCCCCCCTTTATGTTCGCCCAGTCTTCCACCCGCTTCTGAGTAGTGGGGGAGGGTTTCGGCCTCGAGGTTCCCGCCCCACCGGGGCCCGGGCGAACATGGGGGGCAAGCAGAGCACGGCGGCTCGCTCTCGGGGCCCCTTCCCGGGGGTCTCTACCGATGACAGCGCCGTGCCGCCGCCTGGAGGAGCGCCCCACTTTGGGCACTACCGGACGGGCGGCGGGGCTATGGGGCTGCGCAGCCGCTCGGTCAGCTCGGTGGCGGGCATGGGCATGGACCCCAGCACGGCCGGAGGGGTGCCCTTTGGCCTCTACACCCCAGCTTCCCGCGGGACCGGCGACTCAGAGAGAGCGCCAGGCGGCGGAGGGTCCACGTCGGACTCCACCTATGCTCATGGCAATGGTTACCAGGAGACAGGCGGCGGTCACCATAGAGACGGGATGTTGTACCTGGGCTCCCGAGCCTCGCTGGCGGATGCTCTACCTCTGCACATCGCACCCAGGTGGTTCAGCTCGCACAGTGGTGAGTCCGCGGGTGACGGAGGCCTGTAAGGGTGGAGTTCCAAGGCAGGGCGCGCCGGGGCTCCCCAAACCTCTCAGTGTGCTAAGCTATGGGTATAAAGCTAACTCCTGCCTTTCCCTTGGTTCCTTCTCTACCAGAGGAGAAATAGGATCAAGTGGGATAACTATCTGCCTAGGGAAGACGCTGTCTACCAGGCTGCGGAGTCGGGCGTTGTAGGACTGCAGGCATGTGTTCACTTGTGGATGGCAGAGTGAAACCTGCCCATTAAAGTCCCATTTATTAGCATCATGATCCTCAGAGAAGAGGTCTTCTTGGCTGGTTTGGACACTTCATTTCTGCCACTGCAGCATGGTGCCTACCTATCTGGTTAGGGAGGTAGTGTCTTCTAAACAAAGAGAAAAAGAAATAAAACTAGGGGACAAGTGGTTCCTTAGCCTTGCTAGTTTTTCCACCCAGCTGGGTAACTGTACAAATTGTTTAAAATGGAGCAGGAGGCTGGCTTAGACAGGTGTGGTCTGCAATATGGAAAGCCTCCCTCCCTGGCTTGGCTCAGAGACTCTCACAGCCCTCCATCTTTTTTTCTCCTGCTCCTTACTAAGTGCTTGCTCTCCCCGTGAATCTGCATTTTCTTGGGTTTTTTGTTTGTTTGTTTTGTTTTAAACAAAGCACCGACAAGGTGGGGCATTACTGCCCAGCAGTTGGTATGTGACAGGGAAGAGGAAGGTTGAGAGACTCTGGAGGGATTCATTCTGTGTGTGCGTTTCTGGTGACAGGCCAGGAAAAGGCTGGAGGGGGATTTCCCAGGCTCTGGCTGGTAGGGCAGAAAAGGCCTGGTAGGCACTTGTAGAGGAAAACAGGTCTGTCTGCAAGGCTGTCCTGAGAAGGCAGGGCAGGCTTCTGGAAAATTGGTCTAAAGGGGTGTGAGACCGCTGTGTGCTTATTAGCAGTTGAAGTGAAGAAGTTACATATTCAGACTCTTTTGGGTGAAATTTCAGATACTGTGTGGGAAAAAGCTTTCTCAGATCATGGAAGATTTACCTTGTGGGTTTACTCTTGTAGCTATTTCAAAACAGAATAGGGTTTTTGGGTCTCTCTTATTTTTCTCTTTCTTTTGGTCAATTCTATAATCTTAAATTTTTGAAGAAAACTTTGGTGGGGTATAGTGGCTGGTTGGAGCCTCTTAGACTGCCATTAAACTGTGGGAGTCAGATACAAGACACACCTGCCTTCGGCAACCTCTAGGCATTCAGCCTGCCATAGGCATCTTGGGGTTAATAATCTTCCTTAAGTAGTTGAGTCCAGAAAGAGTCGACTGTATTTGCAAGACTGTCGTGATTACATTTGTAAATAAGATGTCACCGGTCTGCCTTTAAAACTGGAAACAGCGTAAATCAGCTCTCAAAGTCACAGAATTTTATAAGGGCTTGTATGGAGGACTGAGAAGAGGAATTTTTGGGTGAGATTTCTTCAATCTGTCTCTTGCTAGAAACTTCTTTATCCTTGTTCCACTGCCAGGTTCCCTGATAAAGTTATGAGCTTACCACTGAATTCCAGATTTTCACACTCTTCAGCTGTGAAACCTTGGAGTTCTTCCCCCCCAACCCCCATTCAGGCCTACGATCAGGGAGCGCCACTGAACAAGGAAAGGTAGATGTTAATCTTTTCAGTATCTCTAATGTATGGGAGGGGGGCTCTTGTTAACATTATAGGTAGTACATTTACTTATTTTTATTATATAGGACCATTCTGTCATTTTGCAAGACTTTGAACCTATTGAATATCCAGGGCATCCTGCAGTTCACCTCAGACTGCCTCCACGAATTCCCAGATGCCTTTTACTGGGGTGGGTGTCCCACCCTGACCGAGAACTGCTGCTTAAAGGGATTTGTTCTTTGGTACAGATAGAGTAATTAGCTTTTCCTGTGCTGTTCACTTGAGGTGAGTGCTCATTTGCATCAGTGGTTCTGTCTCCTGGAACAGGCCATGGAATTTTCTGGGGCATCCTTTTCTCTCTCATTCATGGCTGCAAGAAGAGAAGCCGTTTCCACTTCGGAGCTGTTGAGTTAGGCCTGAGCTGCTTTTGCTCTTGTGTGGTAAGATTCCAAAGGTGGGGCTTTCAGTGCTTGATTGACCGGATGCCTGGAAGTCAATGCAGTGTTATTACTTGGGTTTTCAAGGTGTTTCGGGGACTCCTCATAGCGCAGGAAGTAGAATACTGAGGGGTTCCAGCCTTAGGTCTTCTTCTGAGTAGCTTTGACCTTGGACAAGACACAGCACCTTTCTCTAGGCTCATCTTTGTAATTTTAAAAATAGATGTGGTAATCCTCAGTGGTTGCAGCTTGTAACGGTTGTTCTCCAAAAGGCTGTGAGAGGACATACTGCGATCGCGTTTGTCTTCCATGTTCCTGGGCCTTCCTCATGCTGTGACCCTTGCACATCTTGCGTTCTTTATGACAGAAATGTTTGTTTGTCTATTCTTCACATAGATAGCTCCTATGGACCCCTTAGGGCTCAACAGAAATTTCTTCTCAGAGGCCACTCTTAACATCTGGCCCTTCCTGTGACTGTTTTCAATCATTTATGGTAATCTTAATTTTTTTTAGCATGTTCTGAAAGCATTTATTTATCTGCTTACTTATTTTTCTTGGAGTTTGACTAAAGTCTCAGCTCTGTGAGACCAGAACTATCTCTTGATCACTGCTGTAAATCTTACACTGTGCCTGGCACAAGTATTTGCAAATGAAGAAATGTGAATGGTTTATGTCCATCATCCCTTTCGTCATTGTAACTCTACTCCCCGTTTGCAGGGGAGGTAAGGACCTCAGACAGCTAGCTGACAGGTAGCAGAGATGGGACTGGAGTGCTCGCCTGACAGTGCCAGAACCCTGGCTCTTTTCATTTAGTATTTTGTTGGTTTGATTATTTATTATTTGCTTGTTTTGAGACAGGGTCTTTTTTTTTTTTTTTTTTTTTTT
>NC_022011.1:16400498-16404090 GCF_000317375.1 Microtus ochrogaster | reverse complement strand
CCAGGCTGGTCTCGAACTCACAGAGATCCGCCTGCCTCTGCCTCCCGAGTGCTGGGATTAAAGGCGTGCGCCACCATCGCCCGGCTATGAGACAGGGTCTTTATAGGTGGACCTGACTGGCCTCAAACTTGTATATAATACAGGTTGGCTTTGAACTCTTAGTCCTTTTCCCTTCCTCTGAGTTGTTTCAGTTGTAGTCATGTGGCTTATGTCCAGCTGTTCCCTAAGACATCACTATGGCCTCTCTCATCGGTAACCTAAGGAAATAGTATCCTGGAAACTTACTAGCCAGTCAGTGGGAAGGCTAGGCTCAGGGTAAAGTGCCTAACTTATAACCTTGAGCAGACGAGTCATATAAGTCCCTGGTTTTTTATATGTTTATCTGTAGATGTCTGTCCTGCAGTCATTGAGGGTCTTATGTGACAGTATACACAAAAACAAAGCCAAAGGAAATCCAAATGGAACATGGTGGTGTCTTGGAGACAGTGCTATTGCTCTGTGCCTTCTCTGTCTCCTTAGAACTTGGTGGGCAGAGAGGTCTACAAGTATGGGAACATAGATAGGCCCCAGATGGAGGCTGGTGCTGCCTGGAGTCTGACCTATATCCACTTCCCCCATAAATGCCACTGAGGAAAACTACCTTTGAGAAGCAGTTGAATTACTGTTTAACTGCTGGTTTTGTTCTGAGGTGAGGCTGTAGCTTTGGTTTCCTGATAGCATTCTGGAGGTCATCCTTTTGTAGTAGTTCTGTTAACCTTGGAATAGGGCTTTCCAGATGTGGAGAGAAAACGTGAATGATCCACCATATTAGGAGATATTCTGTTTTCTGAGTTCTGCTGTAAAATTGCTGGCTATTGAGGGCTTTGGTCTGGCTTCTTAGTCATATATATATATGTATGTATTTTCACCAAACCATTGGCTGAGGTTGAGATGGAGTGACTTTGCTAAGTGTCTGAATTTGCTAGCAGGGTATCTTCTGAGTTCTGAGTTCTATTTGCTGTCACACTAGCATTTTCAAAAGCTTTGTTTTTTTTTTTTTTTCTGTTCTTAAATAATGAGGGACAGTTGCCAACTCTTTTGGAGTGGACCAGAAAGCCTCTTTGTGTCTCACTGTAGGTATGCTGGAGGTAATGGGCCTTTGTGAGCTCTCTGAAGAAGGAAAAGCATTCAGTGGTCCCTAAAGATATTCCCTGCCCAGCTTTTGCAAGAACGTTCTAGCCTTAGTGAAGACTTTGTTTTTAATGTAGGATTTTTAGCTTTATATTACCATGAGGGGCTTATTTTCTATGCTTCCTTCCAGCAAAGATAATTTCCTAAGAATCTTAGTTAACTATTCCTTGTGAGACCTGAAAGGCATTGCAAGCAAAAGTGGTCAAATTCTTAACATGGTTGCTTTATGGATGTGTGTATTTTTATATTAAACAGACTCATCGCCAACTATGTCACAAGGAATATTGTGAGCCAGGGCATCCTTAACCAAAGTGCTAGCTCCATTCTTGGGAAGAAACATGCTGTGTATTTTACAAATGTGATGATAATCCATCCAAGCTCAATGGGCACTGAACTGAAGTTTTAAAATAGCCAGTTATAGCCAGCAAGGTGGCTTAGCAGATAAGGACACCTGCCACCAAGCTGATGATCTGAGTTCAGTCCCCAGGACCCACATGGTTGAAGGAGAGGATCAACTCTCTTAAGTTGTCCTCTGACCTCCACATGTCCATATACACATGCATACACATACGTGCACACAAATAAAGTAAAACTTGTGATGCATCCAAATTTGGCAGGAAAAACCTCATAGGGAACCAGTGTTGACTTAAATGGGATATTGGTTCTGCTCTTATTTAGCCTTAAATTAGGTCAACCATAACAGGTCTCTGAGATTGCAGTACTTGGATCTTGAAGTTAGTCCCAAACTTGAATCCTAACCTTAGTCTCTAGAATGATAGATTAATGTAGATTTTTATTCATCTTCCTGCACCCCAAGCTTTGCTGTGGCCCAATCCAAATCAAATGGTTGCTTCTTAGCAATCCCTTCCTGCCCTTTTGGTTTTTCAAAACAGGGTTTCTCTGTGTATCCCTGACTGTCTTGGAACTCATTCTGTAGACCAGGCTGGCCTTGAACTCAAGAGATTTTTCTTCCTCTGCCTCTCCCATGCTAGGATTAAAGTGTGCACCACCACGGCCTGGCTGGTTCTTAGCTTCTTAACATTATAGGTTTAAGTACTAGAAGGGGCTTATCAGAGACCTAGTAGTTTGTACTTCTCAATCTTATGTTCACATAGCACCAGGTGGATCTGTGAGTTCAAGGCTAGCCTGGTCTACAAAGTGAGTTCTGTGACAACCAAGGCTGCACAGAGAAACCCTTTCTCAAAAAAACCAAGGGGAAAAAAAGAACCAGGTTTCTCTTTGCATTCAGAATTGGGTTCTTGTCTCTGGTGTGCTGTTTGGATAAGGAGTGAAGACCAGTGATGGAGTTAATAAGGAATCAAGTTTCATCTTAAGTCAGCGCTGGGACAGTTTCTGGACTGATGGCAGTTTACCTTGCAAGCTCCCTAGCTTTGTCAGTCTTGGAGGCACGTGGGAAGAGTGAAAGCCCAATAGCTTGGTGTCTCTGCCCAGGTGAGGTGAGGCATGATAACAGTTTATAGTGTACTCTCGGGCATATAACAGGAACAAAATGGATATAGACAAGAGTTCTCCTGGTAACTGTGAATGGCTCCAGAATAGTTTTAAATTTGACTGCCTGGTATTCTCTGGGGAGCCGCCTAACAATGCAGATGACTGGACCCCAATCCCAGAATTTGGTAAAGCTGAGGAGAATTTGTAACAGATTCTGGGAGTGTAGTTAGCGTAGCATCTACTCAGCTCTGTCATGGATTTCATTTTTTCTTCTGAAACTGAAAGAAGTTGGTGATATTTTTGGTGCATTCATTAGCATTGTTTTCTGATACTTCTAAACTAGTTAGATATTTTCTTAGACAGGATCTGTACAAGTGTTTTTCACCAAGAGCATTCTTTTTTTTCGCATGGAACTAAGCATTTCTCTCCTACATAAAGGCCTAGGCCAATCTGCCATGGTCTTGGGAACTGAGCGGCTCAGAACAGACAGTAACTGTAGCAGTGTCCCTTCTGTGTGCCTTCCCCCTGATTGTTTATATAAGGCCCAGCTGCCTCTAGCTGCTGGTACCACTGAAGGGCCTACTGAGTTGTGGCCTCACAGGTGCAGGCCCAGCTGGGAGTCACAGAGGTCAAGATCTAGGATAAATCATGACACTAAAGTGGATACATTACCTAGCTTCCCGGTTTCCCTCACTGTCTCAAAGCATGAGACTCCTGCCTGTGTAGACTGATCGCACTAAGACATTCATTCAGTCTGTTGATATCTATTGAGTACCTGCTACATACCAGGAGCTTTTGTAGGTGCCGGGAACATCTTAAAGATTAACATTCTTTTCAAGAATCTTTGCTTTCTTTCTTTTTAAGAATCTGGCTGTAGGGGCTGGAGAGATGGCTCAGAGGTTAGGAGCATTGCCTGCTCTTCCAAAGGTTCTGAGTTCAATTCCCAGCAACCACATGGTGGCTCACAACC
>NC_022011.1:16397338-16400302 GCF_000317375.1 Microtus ochrogaster | reverse complement strand
ACTTCTGGAACCTATGACTTAGTATCTTTTAAATCCAAAATCACAGAGAAACCCTGTCTCGAAAACAAAAAAAAAAAAAAAAGAATCTGGCTGTAGATTTTATCTGCTTTATCAGTTCTATGTTGCATAACCACACTCAGGTATGTGTGAGGCTGCTGCAAAGGTGTTTCTTCTGAATTCTTCTTCTGTGACTTTGTTTCTGGGCTAGTCAGGTGATCTTTGTGTTGTGACAAAGCATTGTCTCGTGTGACCAATGAGAAGGTCTAAAGAAGAGTGAAGTTTATCCTTGGACTTCAGTATCTTTGTTATCCCTCTATTTTCTGGTCATTGAATATTGTTTTTCTAGAAGCATGATTCACCACTTTTAAATCTGTCTTTGTTAAGGCAATTTCCCCCTTGGTTTGGTAAGTGTAGGTTTTTGAGCTTCATAGTGTATCAATTCAGTGTGTTCCCGCCCCCCCACCAATTGCTTTTTACTGTGGTAAAATATGTGTAATAAAATTTACCAGCATCTTTTTTGGTTTTTCAAGACAGGGTTTTTCTGAGTAGCCCTAGCTGTCATGGAACTCACTGTGTAGACCAGACTGGTCTCTAATTTACAGAGAGCCACCTGCCTCTGTCTCCCTGTTTCGGGACTAAAGATGTGTGCTACCGCCTGTCTCATACTCAACATTTTTTTGTTTTGTTTTGTTTTTCAAGATAGGGTTTCTCCGTAGCTTTGGAGTCTGTCCTGGAACTAGCTCTTGTAGACCAGGCTGGCCTCAAACTCACAGAGGTCCACCTGCCTCTGCCTCCTGAGTGCTGGGATTAAAGGCGTGCGCCACCATTGTCCGGCCATCGTCACCATTTTTAAGTATGTAGTTGAGTGGAGCACTAAGGACGCACGTAAGTAGTTGTAAAGTATTTTCGTGTGACTATCTTATTTCACTTAACATGATGCCCTTAATCTTATCATGTTGTTGCGTTTCCTGCCAGAATTTCCTTCCCTTTTAGGGTTGAGCATACATCACACAATGTGTGTGACAAAGTATATGATATAGAATAGATGTAGCATAGTTGCATCTCTGTGTCTGTCAGTGACAGAAGAATTGCTTCCGTGTTGTGGCTAATACTGCTGTGAATGTACAAATTGAGACCCTGGTTTGACACCACCACCACCACAACTGTTCCAGTACACCACTAAGACATATCCCCATATTTTTCACATATACCTAGGAGTAAAATTGCTAGATTGTATTTTTTTTTTTTTTTTGAGATAGTGTCTCATATGGTTCAAGCTGACAAACTCACTATGTAGCTGAGGATAAGTGTGATAGGTTCCCTTCCCCCCCCCCCTCGCATTCACCAGCCCCTGAGTGCTAGAATTACTTGCCTGGTTTGTTTGGTGCTGGTGATTGAACTTGGTGTCATACGTTGACAGCAAAGACTACTAAGATGAGTTCTGTCTCCAGCCCCTCTGTTTCAAAACCATTATCCCCTTTCTCTCAGGTCTTGCTATATATTGCTGGGGGATATTCTGGAATTCACTACTTAGACCCTGCTGGTTTAAATTTACAGAGCTCTAAGTGCTGGGATTAAAGATGTGGAATCATCATATCTGGCCTTTTTTGTTTATTTATTTGTTTTGTTTTTTGATAATAGCTAACCTAATAAGTGTGATGTTGTAGTTTACATTTCTGTCATATGATAAATGTTTTTTTTCCTAGCCATTCTTTGTAAAAATATGTGTTCATGTCATTTGCTTATTTAACTTTTTTTATTATTTCATGTGTATGGGTGTTTTGTACCACATTTGTGCTTGCTACACTTTTATTCCAGTCTCCCAGAACTGGAGTTACAGAAGGTTATGAGCTTCTGTGTGGGTTCTGGGAATTGAACCTGGGTCCTCTGGAAGAGCAGTAAGTGCTCTTAATTGCTGAATCTTCTCTCCAGCCCCTCCTCTGTCTATTTTTGAATCAGGGTTTGTTTGTTTGTTTTTTGTTGTTGTTCCTTTTTCTTTTATCCCTGATTTTAATGCTGTTTTTAGTAATATACTAAAGAAGTCTTGTGTGATAACCAACACTAGTGACTATTATTCTCCAAGAATAACTAATAAACCTTTGTTACAAAGGGTACTTATTGCTCAAAATGAAGAATTTAAAAGGTTCGTGATAAGATAGCTTTTTCTTTTTGTTTTATTGAGTAACTATGGCAACTGACAGATAATGCCTTGATTTCTGAAAGGTGTGTGTGCACATGCACACACATGTGTGTATGTATGTGTGTGCGTGTACTTTGCCATTGTGGTCTTGGTGAATTAGACTTATAATATGGCCCCAGACTACTTCTTTGTAGTACCCTTCCCTCTATAAAATAGGATTATTCTAAAAATACTCACTTTCATATTGTGTGTTATCTTCTAAGGCCAAAGGTGATTTCTTAGCATGTGGGAGAAGCAGAGTTACTTAGATGATTTGGGACAGAACTAGAAAATCCCAGGACCCCAAGCCTGTGTGGTCATTTTGCCCATATTTCTGGGCTCTTTGGAGACATGTTCATTTGTTTCCATCTCCAGTAACCCCTTTTCCTTAGAGAAGAGCAGGTTAGGACTTGTTTATCTTTTTTTTTTTTTTTTTAGGATTTATTTATTATGTATACAGTGATTCTGTCTGCATGTGCACCAGATCTTGTTACAGATGGTTGTGAGCCACCCTGTGGTTGCTGGGAATTGAACTCAGGACCTCTGGAACAGCAGGTAGTGAGTGCTCTTAACCTCTGAGCCATCTCTCCAGCTCTAGGACTTGTTTATCTTGAGACTCCCTCATGGACTGGAAATTCTACAGGAACTTAAAGGAACCCTTGGGATTCCACACTAACAAATTAGTTTTTTAAAAATATTTATTTATTTATTTATTTATTTATTTATTTATTTATTTATTTATTTATTATGTATACATATTCTGTCTGTGTGTATCTCTGCAGGCC
>NC_022011.1:16391824-16395718 GCF_000317375.1 Microtus ochrogaster | reverse complement strand
AGACCAGGCTGGTCTCGAACTCACAGAGATCCGCCTGCCTCTGCCTCCCGAGTGCTGGGATTAAAGGCGTGCGCCACCACCGCCCGGCGCTGCTGGGGTTCTATTTAGGAAGTGGTGCCCTGTGCCAATGTGTTCAAGTGTACTTCCCACTTTTCTTCTCTAAGGTTTAGTGTGGCTGGCTTTATGTTGAGGTCTTTGATCCATTTGGACTTGAGTTTTGTGCATGGTGATAGATAGATATGGGTCTATTTCCATTTTTCTACATGTTGATATCCAGTTTTGTCAGCACTACTTGTTAAATATGCTTTTTTTTTGCATTTGATATTTTTTGTTTCTTTATTAAAGATCAGGTACTTGAAGATGTGTGGATTGATATCCAGGTCTTCTATTCAGTTCCATTGGTCCTCCTGTCTGTTCTTATGCCAATACTAGGCTGTTTTCAGTACTGTAGGTCTGTAGTAGAGTTTGAAGTCAGGGATTGTGCTGCCTCCAGACGTTCTTTTATTGTTTTGGCTATCCTCGGTTTTTTCTTTTCTATGAAGTTGAGTACCGTTCTTTTGAGGTCTTTGAAGAATTTTGCTAGGATTTTGATGGGCATTGCGTTGAATCTGTCTGTTGAAACTTCTATACCATTTAACAGATGCCCTGGAGAGCTGTAGGTAAGACCTGTGGCTTACAAGCTAGCTGCCTTTCATCATAATCTCCGACAAGCCCAGTTATTTTTGCTGAGTTTAATCAATCAGTTTCTTACCTGTTCTCTTGACCCAAAGGCCAAATGCAACACAAAAAGCTAAGTGAATATAAACATCTTCTGTGTTTGGGTATGGATCTCCAGTGAAGTGGCAGACCTATGAAAAATACTATTATGAGCTGTTCTATTTTGCTGTGGCTTTGGAAAACCTTTGGATTTCTTTACTGAAATTTGTTTGGGGGAAAAAATCTTTTTAATGAAACAGTGTGAGTCACAAAGCAGCCACCCCTTCTTATAATAGCATTTCTCACCAGGGGAGTTTTTGGTAGCTGGTGGGGGAGAGATGTGAGTAGGTTGGGATGATACATCCCTTGGTAGAACACAGCCAAAGGCTGCTGCATGACAGCTCTGGTGCTTTCCTTGCTGACACCAAGCTCTGAATTCAAAATGCAGAACAGCAGAACACAACAGAGAAACATGGGCTAGTAAATGGATAACAGCTGCATGAACAGTGAGATTGGAGCCTCAACACTTTAAATTCGTTCAGATCCCATTGCAGTCTAAAAGCATCATGAAAGGGGCTGGGGCCATGTAGAGGCAGGATATCTGCTTTCTGGGCCATGAGATGGCAATGATGCCCTTTTGAGGATCACAAGTAGTGTCTTTGCTGTCTGCCTATCTCCAGGTTGAAGTTGTGATTCAAAGAGTGGATTTGTAGAGTTTCTTTGCCCTTAAAACTTTTGGTTCAAAATGGGGTCATATTAAATTAAAATGCTTCTGCATAGTAAGAAAAGTGATTGCCTGGCTAGCCTGCTCCCTCAGAGTCAGTTCTGGGACAGCCAGGACAACACAGAGAAGCCCTGTGTTGGGGGAAAAAAAAGATAGCTTATAGATTGAGCGAAATCCTCCAGGTATTGATCCAACATGAGATTAATATCCAGAACATATAGTCACAAAACAAACAAACATAAAACACTTAGCCAGGTGGTGGTAGTGGTGGTCCATACCTTTAATCCCAGCACTCAGGTAGCAAGGGGCAGAGGCAGGCAGATCTCTGAGTTGGGAACCTGCCTGGTCTACAGATCAAGTTCTTGGACAGCCAGGAGTACACAGAGAAACCTGTCTCAAAAAAACCAACAAAACAAAAAAGAATTTAGAGTAGGGCTGGAAAGGTGTCTCAATGGTCAGGAGCATTTTCTGCTCTTCTAGACGACCCAGGTTCTGTTCCCAGCATTCACGTTGTTACTGTTGTGTGTAAATCTGGCTCCATGGCGTTCCAGTGCTCTTCTGACCTCTGTGAGTCCTGCACAGAGTATGCTGCACAGATGTACATAAAAGCAAAACTCACATTAAGAAGGAAATTAATTTAGAATAAGCCAAGATGCCAGTATTCAAAAACATTTGCCCAAAACCTTTCTCCAAACCTAAGATTAAGTTTGAAAGTTTTGGGGGCTTGTGCTTGCTTTGAACTAGGGTCTCATGTGTTCCAGTCTAGCCTTTACCTCCCTGTATATATAGCTGCACTTGACTTTGAACTTCTGGTCCTCCTGCCTCTGCCTCCCTACTGCTGGGATAAATAACTTCCTGGTTATATGGCTCTGGGAATTGAATTTAAGGTTTCATGCATGCTGGCAAGCATTCTATCAACTGAATTAACCCCCCATCACTTTCTTAGAGACAATAAGGTCTTGCTTATATTGGCCCTATAACTTTGTATCCCATGCTGGCCTCAAACTAAGAATCCTGCCTCAGCTCCTTGTGTTGGGTTTATAGGTATGAACCACCACAGCCATCTCTCTCTGAGCCTTAGTTTTAATTGTCATCATCTTCATTGATTCACATTTCCACAGGACTCATTTCTGAACCACTGCTTTGTGTAAGGTGTGGACACAGGAAAATCTGAGAAGTTTTACAGCTGTGAAGATTCGAAAAGTCTGCTGGGCTGGGCAGGGCAATGGTGGCGCACGCCTTTAATCCCAGCACTCAGGAAGCAGAGGTAGGCGGATCTCTGTGAGTTCACAGGACAGCCTGGTCTACAGAATAAGTGCCAGGACAGGGGCTCCACAGAGAAACCCTGTCTCAAAAGAAAGAAAGAAAAAAGATTTGAAAAGTCATGGCTGACTCCTTTTGTGTTTTCCTGACTTTGTATTTTTTTCCCCTAAAGTCTCATACCAGTTCCAAGTTTCCAGTTTTCAAAAGGGAGAAACAGGAAATCTGTATTTGATGGATGAGAGCCAGTAACAACTAATTGAGAAAGGGGCACCAGTACTTGGAGGGAGAGAGAGTTCTGGGCCCTGGGGTGACCTATACCAATTCCTATACAACTTAGATTGTGTAGCAGAAGGTCAACTTTTCTATGATGGCATCGTTATATTATAAAGTGTCTTTTGTTTAAGGAGTAAAACACTCAAGGAAAACGTGTGTTTTATTTAGCAGTAGGAGTGGTTCTCCTATTTTTCTTCCTTGGAGGTTGCTGGATGCTTATCTTAGGATCCTAGCTGCAGCCTGAAGCCCCTTCCTTTTTCCTTCCCTTTACTCTTAGTAATGAACTCAGAAGATTGTGTCTTATGGTTGGTGAATAGATAAGTCAAATGGTTAGTGCTGTTTCATTTTTTGTTTGTTTGTTTGTTTGTTTCATGTGAACGTTTCAGGAAATCAGGTAGTGGCGTGACTGACTAGGAGCTCTTTGGTGCCTTATGTTTTCACACTAGGAGGTGATATACTTAATAGGCAAATGATAATTAAAATATTATAGACATAATTGTGTATGTCCTTTGCATTCTCATTTTCTCCATCTTCCTCAACAATAGCCATTTCCCTGACTCTGCTGTTTATCCTGATATGTGTGTGTGTGATATATAATCACGTACATATATATCATATATTATTTTTGCTGCTTTCGTTTGTCCAGAACTGTATTTATTGTACCTGTTAATTTTCTATACTTTGCGTAGCCTACATCCTGGCGTCTAAATACGTGTGTGTGTGTGTGTGTGTGTGTGTGTCTGTATATATATATATATATATATATACACAGATTTGTAATGTGTAAATTGGTTTTAGATTTGATACCACAGCAATCCACTGCCATCTTTGCAGCATTAACATCTGTTGTTCCCTTTTTTTTTTTTTTTTTATTTTCGAGACAGGGTTTCTCCATAGCTTTTGGTTCCTGTCCTGGAACTAGCTCTTGTAGACCAGGC
>NC_022011.1:16382849-16391333 GCF_000317375.1 Microtus ochrogaster | reverse complement strand
TTTTTTTTTTTTTAAACAGTTATGTAGCCCAGACAGGCCTTGAACTCATTTTATATGGCTGGAGATGCTCTTGATCTCCTGATCCTTCTGGCTACCTTTCTCAAATGTTAGGATTAAAACATTCTGCCACCACACCTGGCCTCCTTACACCCTAATGAGTTTTTCTAGGGCACAACCTTAGACATGAATAGCTGGGTCATAGAGATGTGTATATGTGTATCTTTAGCTCTTAGTTAAATTGTACCCAATACATATCCAGTGTGCTTGTCACCCATTTGTGCTCTCAAGATAGCTTATTTTC
The DNA here is from genome assembly GCF_000317375.1 of Microtus ochrogaster. Taxonomy (NCBI): domain Eukaryota; kingdom Metazoa; phylum Chordata; class Mammalia; order Rodentia; family Cricetidae; genus Microtus; species Microtus ochrogaster. The sequence continues at coordinate 16,391,032 of NC_022011.1, read as the reverse complement.
CTTGCTTCATGGTTTTGTCTAAAAGCTTAATAGGATTGGACCTGTAGTGGGTGTGAATGGCATATCATTATTTGTTACTGTATTTGCTATTTATACATTTGATAAATATATTTACATATATGTCTTTATTGTATATTTAAGCATCGTTTTTCAACTGTGAAGTACTTGCTCATTCACTCATGTTACTATTAGGTGGCTCATCCTTTAGCATCTTTCCCTTCTGTGTTTATAGCATGTATATGCTCACGTTTTTGTGCCATAGTTTTTGTATGGTTTTCGGAGGACAGCTAGGGTTTCTGGGATTGAACTTAGGTTATTAGACTTTGCACCAAGCACTATTATTCCTGAGCCATCTCTCTGGACTGTTTCTTCTTTGATTTTGCTTTGCTGTCATTTGTAATATACAAGTATCTTCTATTTGAGTTTATTTCTTTATTCTCTGATTTCATGTGATTCGCTCAATTTTAATATGACTGATTAGTCATATTTTCTTTCATGGTGTATGCATTTTTGTGTGGTAAATATTTTCTTACTCTGAGATTTTAGAAATACTATTTTATATTTTCATCTAAAAGTTTTAAGATTAATATATGGAGAATTAATTTTTGTTTTCTCAGAGTTGGTTTTTTTTTTTTTTTCCGAGACAGGGTTTCTCTGTAGCTTTGGAGCCTGTCCTGGAACTAGCTCCTATAGACCAGGCTGGCCTCGAACTCCCAGAGATCTACCTGCCTCTGCCTCCTGAGTGCTGGGATTAAAAGCGTGTGCCACCACTGCCCGGTGTTTTCTCAGAGTTTTATATAGCCCTGGCAATACTCAAAATTTGCTACATAGCCAAGGACTGGTACTGTAGGGGTACACCATGACTCCCAATTTTGAGAATTTTTTTTAAAAAATATTTATTTATTTATTATGTATACAATATTCTGTCTGTGTGTATGCCTGCAGGCCAGAAGAGGGCACCAGACCTCATTACAGATGGTTGTGAGCCACCATGTGGTTGCTGGGAATTGAACTCAGGACCTTTGGAAGGGCAGGCAATGCTCTTAACCTCTGAGCCATCTCTCCAGCCTTGAGAATTAAATTTTTTAATAGGTTTTTCTTTTTTCATATGAATAACCAGCTCTCTTAACGTCCTGCTAGCAATAATCGAGTCTTTACCCTCTGGTTTGTAGAGCCACCTATCCTATCAAGTCTTTGCAGGCATATTTCTTACTGGTCAGTTTGTCTGTCATTGTGCTGATGTGCTGATGCTGTCCTGGTCACTATGTTGTTTGTTTTTGAGACAGAGTCTATTGTGTAGCTCTGGATATCGTGGAATTCGCTCTGGAGACCAAGCTGGTCTCAGACTCAACAGAGATCCCCAGTGCTGGGATTAGAGGCGTGTGCCCCCACTCCTAGCTATGTGGGAAGGGCAAATCCTTTTATCTTACTGAATTATTTTTCAGGAGGACTGTTGGTTAAGTGAAACTTTGTAGGATTACAGTAAGAGATCAAGATCAGAGTGACAAAGTGAAGTACAGAGTTCCCCGAATTGCTGTTTATAGCTGGGATTCTTAATGACAGGATATCTGGTGCACCCGCCCTAATGGGCAGTTTCACATTTTCCTCTAGCATGTTGCACAAATAACAACATTCCCTGTGTCTTTGCATCACAAAGAGCAGTTTTGAGTGTTTCAGACAACAATAAAAACAAAAACTGTCTATTTTGGGCTCTTTTTGTTTCCAGATAAATTTTAGGATCTGCTTTGTTAATATCAAAGAGAAAAAAAGAACTGAGCTGTTGAGATTTTCATCCTGATCACAGACTCATTTGCCGTGGTTTTGTTTTTGTTGTTGTTAAGTTTTCACTAACTTGTTTGTCTGTTTTTTGAGTTCCAGGTTTCCTGGACATTATGGCAATCTTTTTGCCTTAGCCTCCTAAGTGCTGAGAATACAGGTGTGTGCCCACGTCCACCTCAGTCACTATCTTTATAAATGGATGGGATTGGATTTACAGATTTAAGAACTGCCTTTTTTAAAAAAAGAGTTACTTATTTTGCTGGGCCATGGTGGCGCACACACCTTTAATCCCAGCACTCAGGAAGCAGAGGCAAGTGGATCTTTGTGAGTTCGAGGCCAACCTGGTCTACAGGGCGAGCTCCAGGATAGGCTTCCAAAGCTACATAGAGAGTCCCTGTCTTAAAATATCAAAAAAAAAAGAAAAGAAAAGAAAGAAAGACTTTCTTATTTTATTGTATGGGTATGGGTGTTTTATTTGCGTGTATGTTGGGTATGTCTGTGTACCACATGTATGCCTAGTGCCCATGCAGGCCAAAAGAGGGTGTCAGTTGTTAGCCACCATGTAGATGCTGGGAATTGAACCTAGGTCATCTGAAAGAGCAGACAGTGTTCTTAACTGCTGAGCCATCTCTCCGGCCCCAATAATATAATTTTTTATATATAAAAAAACCATCTATTTTTAACTTCTGAAATTATTTTCAGAACTTTTACAAATAGTTATCATACACCTGCAGCTTTAAAACTCCTCAAATGTTACCAGAAATACAAATAATTGTCAAGCATTGAGTTCTTGGCTCTGTAAAGGAGCTTAACGTCTTAATAAACTAGAATTGGCAAATCTAAAAAATCCACATGGGCCTGCTCCTGGGAGTGGGAGTACCATGTGATCTTAAAAGTGGCACAGGTCTGAAGGGGTGTTAGGCCTTATAATACTAAGACCTACTTTAATCAGAAATCCTTGTGTGACCCAAAATAGACTTAGCCTCTGCTCCCGAGTTGGTGCTTTCATCCAGACTATGGAAAGGAGGCTTTAGAAAGCCTTTCAGGGGATGGAGAGATGCTCAGCAGTGAAGAGTGCTTGGCTGCTCTCGCAGAGACTTGGGTCCAGATACCTACATGGTGGCTCACAAGTCTGTTGCTGTAGTTGCAGGGGATCCAGTGTCCTCTTCTGGCCTCTGAGGGCAGCAGGCATATGTGTGGTACATAGACGTACAGGGGCAAAACAGCTATACACGAAAGTAATTTTAAAACTTTTAAAAAAATGATTTATTTTTATTTTTCCTTGCACTGGTGTTTTGTCTGTATGTCTGTGTGAGAGTGCCGCTTCTCCTGGGGTTGGAATTACAGACATGTATCGTAGCACCATGTGGGTGCTGTGAATTGAACCTGAGCCCTCTGAAAGAGCAGCCATGCTTTTAACCACTGAGCCGTCCTGTCTCTCCAGCCCCTTAAATATTTTTTTTTTAATATAATTCACTTTATGTGCATTGGTGTTTTGCCTGCATGCACGTCTGTGTGTGAGTGTCAGATCTTAGTTACAGACAATTGTAAGCTGCCTTGTGGGTGCTGGGAATTGAGCCTGGGTTCTCTGGGAAAGTACTCAGTGCTTCTTGAATGTAGGGATTAAAAGTGCCCACCATCAAACCCAGCCTGGCCATATATTTTGTTTCATATCTTCATTAGATAAATTTGGGTTGTCTTTATCCCATACTCCATACCTTTCTCCATTCCCTACCATCTGGATGCTTTCGGTTCTTTTTAGCTGTTCCTCTTAAATTTTTGGTCTGCATACTTCAACGAAATCTAAAGTTAAATCATTATTGTTATGCCCAAATCCACGATCATGGCTGGCTCCTACAGTTATCTCTACTCTCTTCCTAAATAAGAGCCCACAGTTTGTGTTACACATTGCTTTGGTTCCGTATTATAATCCACTTTGTTTTCATACCCTAGAATAAGTTATTGCTATTCTTATTTGATAAGTCTGCTCACTTGGATTCACCCACCTGCTCACCCTTCTCTGCCTCCTGTTCCTTCTCCATCTTTCTTCATCCTGAGCTGTACTCCCTGTAGTCATAGGTGGGCTATACAGGTTTGTCAGTCTATTACTAAACTTTTTTGTTTTCTTTGTTTTTGTTTTTTGCTTGCTAAATACATTTTTATTTGTTATGACCATTGGCTAATTAAACTGGATTAAAAAAACCCTCTGGGTTTGTAGGTTTGTGTGTGTGTGTTTTCCCCTCTCAGTAGTTAGTTTTACCTCTGTGTTTTGTTTAGCTCTGACGTTGCAGTGGTGAGGTCTGCTTCTAAACTCTTAGAGCTAATCTTTTGTCTGCTGCTCTGTTCTCTTTGTTCTGGTCTTAGCTTACTATAATGTGATCCTCACTTGATTTACTTTTATATGTCCTGCTCGTTGTTTGTACTTCTTGAATGTAAGATTTAATGTCCTTTGAAACACTTAAAGTGCTTTGCATTTATACCTACTTTTTTTTTTTTTTTATTTGAAAGCAGGGTTTCTCTGTATAGCCCTAACTGTCCCGAAACTCACTCTATAGACCAGGCTGGCTTGGTGAACTCAGAGACCCACACGCTTCTGCCTCCCAAGTGTTGGAATTAAAGGCATTTTGCTGCCACCATCACCCAGCAATATCTACAATTTTACTTTTACTTTTTTTTTTTTTAAATCCTCTTGGAGTTCTCCTTTGAGAAGTCCTTGGCATCATACACTGGTCCTTTTGTTGTCCTTTGTGTTCTTAGACATTCCTTTTCTAATTCTTGTCCTGTACTTTGGTTAATTTTGGGGGGGTGGGAGTTCTCAAAACATGGTTTTCTCTGTGTAGCCCTGGCTGTCCTGGAACTCACTCTGTAGACCAGGCTGGACTCAAATTTAGAGATCTGCCTTCCAATAACACAGATTGTTCCTTCACCTACTTTTAATTTACAGCTTTGTATTTCATTGAACTACAGTTTAGGTTCCTTGCAGTAATAAAGTGGCGTTACTTCTTGCCTTCAGTTGCAAGTCATCTTAGTTATGCTTTTCTTGTTTTCCCTCTGTGGGAAAGTAAGTGGGGTTAGCTAGCTGCTTTCTTTTACATTCTCTCCCTGCTCAAGAATTCCAAATTCCATGAAGCCTTATCACTCTGGCCTCATGCTGTTGCGCAAACAAGCACTATGAACATGGGGGCCGGCAGGAAGCTAGAGCCCAGCGTGGCTTTGAGCTCCACTCCCAGAGGAAGAACAGCTCCTGAGTCATGTGGGGAAGCCTTACTGCATCATTGTACCTCTGGGGGCTCACAGCTGTGGCAGGAATCTGTTTCTATAGCAACAGAAGGCTTAACTCTTCCTTTGTTCTCAGAATATGCAGAGAAGTGACATGATAAACTGAGAGCATTCTGTGCTCTAGGCAGGCTAGATTCATTTTCTTGCTGCTAGACCTATTGTCCAGCATGGTAGCCACTAGCTATGGGTGGTTATTTAAATTACTACTAATTAAATTTAAAATTCTCTTTCATGATTTTTAGTTTGTTTTTATATTTGAGACAATATCATAAGAAAGTGCTTTATTAAGCCGGAAGGTGGTAGCACACGCCTTTAATCCCAGCACTCAGGAGGCAGAGGCAGGTGGATCTCTGTGAGTTCGAGGCCAACCTGGTCTATAAGAGCTAGTTCCAGGACAGGCTCCAAAGCTACAGAAAAATCCTGGCTCGAAAAACCAATAGATAAATAAATAAATAAATAAATAAATAAATAAATAAATAAATAAATAAATAAATAGTTTTATTAGCCCAGACTGTACTGGACTATACCACATAAGAAGTCTAGTTTGGCCTTGAACACAAGGCAGTCTCCCTGCCATACCCTCCAAGTGCTGGGATTATTGTACACCACTGTGCCAGTTTAAAATCCCATTGCTGAGTTACATCAGCCACATTTCCAGGATGTTTAGCACCCACAGCTGGCTAGGGAGTGTCACAGTTGGTGGCACACACAAAGAACAGTTCCGTAATTGTAGAAAGTTCTGTAGATGGTACTGTAATAAACTGCCACAGCCTTCTCACAGTCAACTCGTTTGTTAAATGTGTGATTTCCCTGGTCCTCCTGGTGCGCAGAGTTTGGAAGGCTCTCTTTTGAGTTACTAGCTTTCTGCACCATCTGTATTTTAAGACAGTTCAGAGAGGGAGGATATTGGGTTCTAAGAATGGCTTGTGGGTCATTGGTGATCCCAAGCCTGCTTCTTGTGGTTTGGTATGCTGTAAAGAGGAGAAACCTGATAAATACAAAGGTCACGTTAAGTAAGCTTTGGGGAGAGTAAAGACTAACTTCTGTATTGATTTATTGCTTTTATGCAACTGTGATTAAGCTGAGATGGAGAGGGCATAACTCATTTTAGTGAAAAGTTTTATATATATATGCATGAAGATATAATGGAACCAATTATTGTACATACTGCTAAAATACATACACTTTTTTTGAGACAGAGTATCTTACTCTGTAGCCTAACTGGCATAGACTACACTGTGTAAATAAGCTGGCCTTGAATTCATAGAAATATGGCTGCTTAAAGGTGTGAGCTACCACACCTTGCCTAAAAATTACAAGGGCTGGAGGGATGGCTTAGAGACTAAAAGCCTTGCACATTGCTCCTGCACAGGACCAGAGTCACTTCCCAGTTCCACAACTACCCGAAACTCCAGCTCCAGGGAATCCAGTACCCTCTTCTCTCTTTGCCAGGCACTGCAGTCGTATACATAGTACCCTTCTGCACACGTATATACATAATTAAAATAAGGTCTTAAAACACTTGGGAGATGGCTCGTTGTATACAGTACTTGCTGCATGTCATAGTTAGCTTTAGTTGTCAACTTGACACACTTGGGAAGAGGGAAACTCAATTGTTGAATTGCTTAATCTGTGGACCTGCCTGTGGGCATTTTCTTAATTACAGGCACAGAAGGGCCCAGGATATAATGGGCAGAGCCATCCCTAGGTAGGTGGTCCTGGGTTATATAAGAAAACAAGCTGAGCAAGCCAAAGAGCAAAAGCCATAGTAATATCTGACTGAAATTTGACTCAGGTTGGAAGTTCCTTATAATGAAGTCATCTTTCTCTTCATCCTTTGGAGTTCTCCTTTGAGTAGGTATAGAATGGTTTAAAGGAAGACAGAACACTTATGCATAAGTGTGTGCAAGTGTGTGTGTGTGCACATGCACACACCATACACACACACAAATTTCATTCCCCATTCACATATAGCAGCATTCTATTGGCTGAAGTTCAGGTAGACCAAGGTTGAGAATAGTGTGGGTTACACTAGCTGTAGGGCAGTGAACAAAGTGAAGAGCCATCCTCTTTTGTGCTCATGACAGACAGTGCCAAAGTTGACTTCACTCTGTTATGGAGCTCTACTGGAGGGAGACTCAGAATCCTTCCTGACACAGTGTTCCTGGTGCTTGCCATCCATACCAACCTGAAGGCAAAAGTCACAAACAATGCCACACCAGTTTGGAATTATGATTAATAGGGTAGTATTTATTTAAAGGAGAAAAAACTTACAGATAACCGTCCCAGACAACAGCCCTCTGCGCAATCAGGAAGAAGTCTAGTCACTGGAACCGGAGAGGGAAGCAGAGAGAGCGAGAAGGGAAGTAGCCACTTTTTTAAAGGGAGAGAGACCACGCCCCAATGGGCTGGAATCTCAGCGGCTAATGGCTGGGGGAGCCGAAGGACCTCCTGCAACACCAACCCGTGGCATTGCCATGTTCTTTGTTGCTGTCCTTTGCTAGGAATTTGATTCTTGGGGTTTGTATTCAGAGATTGTGGATGCTGGTAATGTAAGCCAGATACATTAGATAAGAGGTTTTTGTTGTTTTGTTTTTCTAGACAGGGTTTCTCTGTAGCTCTGGTTGTCCTGGAACTTGCTTTGTAGACCAGGCTGGCCTCGAATTCAGAGAGCCACCTACCTGCCTCTACCTAACCTTAGTGATGGGCTTCATGGTGTATGCCACCACGCCTGGCTAGCTAAGAGTTTTAAGAATGAACCATCATGGCCCAAGGCACAGGACAGGTACCTAAGTGAAAATGAAGCTAAGCAGAGCATGGTTTGTGATGTGCTTAGTCCATTCTGAAGGTTTTGTGGGCTTGGCAAAGGTGGTTTGGGGTTGACTTTTCTGGCAAAAAATAATCTGGACAAAAAGACAGTTTGTGAGCTGAAAGGGAGAAATCCAGAAAGAATTCAGAGGCAGCATTTATAAAGAGTGTTGAAATAAGAGCAGCGGAGCTGCGTCCCCAGGCACCCTGCCGCCCGCATGGCTAGCTTTATACCCGAAATAATTACACGGAAACTGTATTCTTTTAATCACTGCCTGACCCATTAGTTCCAGCCTCTTATTGGCTAGCTCTTACAT
>NC_022011.1:16371130-16380232 GCF_000317375.1 Microtus ochrogaster | reverse complement strand
CCCATTAGTTCCAGCCTCTTATTGGCTAGCTCTTACATATTGATCTAACCCATTTCTATTATTCTGTGTAGGCCACAAGCTGGCTTACCAGGAATGATCTTAACCTGCATCTGCTTGGAGTGCGGGAACCATGGCGACTCACTAACTCAGCTTCTTTCTCCCAGCATCCTGTTCTGTTTTCTCCGCCTACCGAAGGGTTGGCCTATGAAATGGGCCTAGGCAGTTTCTTTATTAATAAGAAATCATTCCCACACAAAAGAGAAGTCATTAAAAGAAAAACAAAATATCCTTCAGATGATGAACTAATTAGTGCTCTGTGGAAACAAAAGTTATTTAAACTTACTGGATTCTAAATGAGGGATTTTTTATTTCATGGATAAATCTGAACCCAAAAGTTCCTCCATTTTTTTAATCACAAAAAATCAGTAGAATTTTCATTATAAAGTTTTCAAACATTATTTTAGAAAGTTTAAGCCTTCATTCCAAATCCCTTCTGTATTCTCCAGATGTTTATCCCTGCAAATGGATGCTTGTGTATAAAACACTCGAAGCTTAGCTTTACCATGTCTGGATTTGTTTACTTCAGTGTCCTCTTCATCGTTCCGCCTAATTCTATGCTTTTGTGAATTGTATTTTTTATTATTGTTTCTGTTACAGTTTATAGAAAATTTTATCTCTGTAAGTTACACTATTCATAGAGAATCTCTCTTTGACTGTCCAGCCATCATGCCTGTTTGGGTAGAGTCATAATACAGTGACTGTCTTTGCTGGAGAGATCATATCTACTGTCTCCATAAGTAGATATGGTCCGAAGAACCGACAGGGGAAGATCACCCTCTAAGCTTAACTTGTTCTTAGGACACATTGAGTTATATACTAGAAACTATTCAGAGCTGGGGCTGGAGATATGGCTCAGTGGTTACTGCTCTTTCAAAAGATCTGAGTTCAGTGTCCAGTCCCCACAAAGTCATCGTACAGCCTCCTGCACTTCCAGCCTAGGGGGCTCTGAAACCTCTGACTTTGGAGTGCACATGCATTCAGCTGCTCATACCTCCTACCTCTCCACGCTTGTACACATAATTAAGAATAAAATAAATATTGTAATTTTTTTTGAGACAGCATTTGTGTAGTTCTGGCTGTCCTGGAACTCTGTAGACCAGGCTGGCCTCGAACTCACAGAGATCCATCTGCCTCTGCCTACTGAGTGCTGGGATTAAAGGCCTGCGTTGCCACCACCACCAGGTTTAAAACTTTTTTTTGAAGTCTAGAGCTGGGCACCAACTGTAGGGAATATGTGGTAAATAAATAGTGCCAGCTGCGGACTCAAAGAGCCTTTCTCTGCCCACACTCAGTTCTGGGCTTGACTTGCAATTGCTTTCCATTTCTCTATCTACTGGGATGATTGCTTCTGCCAGTGACTAGATTAGAGCATAAAGGTTTTTTATTTGTTTGTTTATTTTTATTTTTATTTTTTTTTTTTTTTGGTTTTTCGAGACAGGGTTTCTCTGTAGCTTTGGAGCCTGTCCTAGAACTCCCTTTGTAGACCAGGCTGGTCTTGAACTCACAAAGATCCGCCTGCCTCTGCCTCCCGAGCGCTGGGATTAAAGGCGTGCTCCACCACCGCCCAGCTTGTTTGTTTATTTTTATTTGTTTTTTTAAGCCTTGGATTCACAATCTGACCAACTCTAAAACAAAACACTTTGCACTGGGATGTGTTTCAGGTTAGGCTGTGAAAGAGTGAGAGCTTCGCTGGGGACTTTTGCTTCCTTGGGGTGCTACATCCTGAAACTGTCAAATGAGCAGCATTCTAGGAAGGCTTGCAGTCATCTGCTGGGGCCAGGGCTGGGACGGAAACTGATATTGGAGCATACAGTGGGTCTGAAGTGAGGTAGATCCACAGTCCCAAAGACTGTTGGGTATCAGGCTGGCTAATGTCCTGAGGAGTCCCTGTCTCCTAGTAACCTGTGGGATTGTGAAATACTGATAACTCGGCATTTTATTTGAATTATAAAAGACCTCTGATCTGTGTTGAGGTGGACATGGGAATCATTCCTAAGTATAAAAAAAAAAAAAAAAAAAAAGCTCCCTTTCTAAGTGTTAGGTTTTCATTTGGTGCTAGGGATTGACCCAGGGCCTTATACATATCAGGCAGATGTTCTGTCAGTCTCTTTATATATAGCTTAAACTGGCTTCAACTGCCCACCCTCCTGTCTCAGCCTACCAAGTGCTGGAGTTATAGATATCTATTATTTAGTAATACGTTGGGTTTATTTTTGTTGTTGCTTTTAATGTTTTTTTAAAAAAAAATGAGAGGGGACTGAGATGGCTCAGTGGTTAAGAGCATTGGCTGTTCTTCCAGAGGACCCGGGTTCAATTCCCAGCACCCACATGGCAACTCACAACTGTCTGTAACTTCTGTTCCAGGGGATCTGATGCCCTTATACAGGCATACCTGAAGGCAAAGCACCAGTGTACATAAAATAAAATAAATAATTTTTTTTTTTTTTTTGGTTTTTTTTTTTGGTTTTTCGAGACAGGGTTTCTCTGTGGCTTTGGAGTCTGTCCTGGAACTAGCTTTGTAGACCAGGCTGGTCTCGAACTCACAGAGATCCACCTGCCTCTGCCTCCCGAGTGCTGGGATTAAAGGCGTGCGCCACCATCGCCCGGCAAAATAAATAAAATTTAAAAATAAAATAAAAATATAAAATGAGAGCATGTATGCATACATATCACAAGTATGCAGAAGGAGATGTTTCTTATATGTTACTGAGGCCAATCGTAGGACAAGAGTTAAGGTATTACACCCTAGAATCTGGAAATAGGGCTCAGAATGAAGCCGAACCCATTGTCCAACAGCAGGGCTATTGTTTACTGAGTTCCAGTAGATAACATGTGTCATTTCCTCCCTGTCCCAGAGTAAGTTGGGAAATGACCAGATTAGGAAAAGTACTTGGGAAAATTCTGTAATGATTTGAGCTTGAGCCAGGTTTAACACTTGAATACTTGAACTTTTCCCTACTGTGACTTTTGCTTTTCTAACAGTCTGAGTTTTGTTAAGTAATGCATCTTTTTAAAGTAGTTAAGTAGAATTGTAATAAATAGGAGCTCGTGATAGCAATATTTCTGACAGCAGACGTTTATTTAATGAATGCTTACAAAGAGCCTGCCGCTGTTTAAATGTGTTCAGTATGCTCACTCTGTCTTTACCCTGCAACAATATTTGGCAGATGCAGGACTTAGGAACTTGCCTAAATGTCACATAGCAGGAAAGTGGTGTGGCACTAATGAGTTGCGGCATCTCATACTGTTACTAGGTGGCCATTCTGAAATGCAGTTATTGGGATCCTTTTTAGCCCTAATGGTCTTTCCTTCTTTTTATAAACCTTTGTAGTTCTGTAAAATGGTGGAGAAATAAAAGAGATTTTCTTACTTGTATCTGCCTTAAGGGTTGCGTTCTTTTTTCCTCGTCATGTCCAGTCCCCTTAACCACCTTTGACCCCGGCGCGACCTAGAGCCCATTCACCCTGTTTTCTTCACCCTCTCCTACCTGTCTTTTCCCCTTCATAGCTTAAACTCCTCAGTCAATGATAGTCAGTCACTCTCAGTGCCCTTCCCCCTTTTCTGCCTTGTTTCAACTTGGCTAAGCCACAACCTTGGTTAAATCAAGTCTGCCCGCTGTGTGGGTGTAGTCCTGGGAGGGAAGAAACGCAGAACACCTCCCCTTTCCCACTTTCTGTTCCTGATCACATTTAAACGTGACCTGGGAATTCTGACTCATTTTTATAGTGCATTCATTTCAACTTCTTAGAGGTTTGTCCCTTACCTTCTCAAGACTAATTCCCTTCTTAGCTGGCTGTGATAGCACAAACCTTCAGTCTCAACACCTGAGAGGCAGAGGCAGAATCACCAGTTCTGGGCCAATCTGGGATGCGTAATGAGATCCTTTGTCAGTCCCCACACCCATCTTAGCCTTTGGTGAAAACCTTACTTTCTTTTTCATTGAGAAAACAGTTAACTTCCCTATCTATCCATCACCCTCCTATAGACATCTCTGCTATTCTTGTCTCTCCCTTAACAGTATGAGCTATCCATGTTCTTTGCCAAGGCTGACCCCTCTCCTTGTAAATTAGACTTTAGCCATTTTCCATAAGTAAGTATGAAATCCTCAGCATTGATCTCCAGGCTTTCTCTGCTCTCTCCTAAACGTGACTTCTCTGGTTGCTTTCAGTTCTTCCAGAACTATACTGATTTTCTGTTTACTTGCTTAATTAATCTCACAGGGAAGTGTTAAAAAGCCACACCAGCTTCCACTGATGAGCATTTGTAAGGCTATTTTTTTCTTTGTTTGTCTTCTGACTTTTGCCTTTCTTTGTCTTTTTGTTTTTTTTTTTCTCCCTCCTTCCCTCCCTCCCTCCCTCCCTCCCTTTTCTTTTCTTTTTGGTGTGTATGTGGGGGTCTCATTATGCATCCCTGGTTGGCCTGAAACTCAAGAGATCTGTCTGCCTCTTCCTGCCTCCCAAGTGCTGGGATTAAAGGCATGCTCAATGCTCTACCCCATCTGTATCTATTTATAGAGATTTTCTGGTAGAAAATGTATGGTTTGGCATATTGCTTTTTTTTTAAATTCAGACAACTAATTTTTTCTTTAAATGGGAGCCTCACGTTCAGTACAACTTTCTATCATCTCTCATTTGTTTCTTCTTCTCTAGTCCTTATTTGAATTAAAAGTTTACTTCAGCTTATTAATTTTACTTTGTTGACTTTTAGAAGGAAGACTTTGCTCTAAGTTTTACAATATAGATTTATTTTTACTTGTTATAATGTATCTTTAGTTAGTGTTTTGTTTTTGAAACTTGTAGACTAGGCTAGCCTCAAATTCACTTTGTAGCTAGGGATGACCTTGAATTTAAAAAAGGAAAGTTAATCTGTGAGAGCGTGGGTATGTCACTGGAGGGTGTGCAGAAGCCAAAGGAAGACACTGAATGTCCTGCTCCTTCACTTTCTACCTTCTTCCTTTTACAAAGGGTTTCGTACTCAACCTGAAACCAGCAAGTGCCATCAGTCCTCTTGTCTCCTCCCACACAGTGTTGGGGTTACAGGCCCAGATGCATATGCAGCCACAGTCAGCTTTTTAGGTAGTTGCTGGAGATTTGAACTCAGGTCTTCATGTTTGTACAGCAAAAACTCTTGCCCACTGAGCTATATCCACAGCCCTGACCTTGAACTTCTGATCCTCCTTCCTGTACCTCCCCAGGGTTCCCTGCAGACTAAAGTAGCTCTCCATCAGCTGAGCTACATCTGTAACCCTTTCAGTTAGTTTTTATACCAATTCAATGTAAGAACAATATGAGTCTCAAGATAATATTCTTCTATTCATTTCCTCTAATGGCCTCTGTGATTGTGTTCTTACATGCACATACACACACACACACACACACACACATACACACACACACATACACCATCTCACAGTACATTGGTTGGTGGTTATTATTTTTGCTAGCTGGTTAATTATCTTTTAAAGAAATGTGATTTTAAATGTATTCATAAATACACACCCATCAGCCTTAAGCAGGCCCAAAAATATTCACCCCATCTCAGTTATGCCTGAGAAGAAGGTAAATGAGTAGGCACTAAGAGTAAAACCCAGAGTTTGCAGTTCACAAAACAAACATGTGAAGTAAGTAGGTAGTGAAACTCCAGCCAGAGGAAGAAAACATCTGAAAGGCACAAATAACCTCATTTTTTCTGGTTCTCTGTTCAAGTGGCTTCAAGAGTGAGGGAAATTTTAACCTAACAGACAGATGAAGGCTGGGCTATAATTAGTAAGAGGCTGCTATTATCAGTTTAATGCAGTGCAGGTCCCACTTATGTAAGAATGCAGAGGGATCATAGGGAAACTCGGGCTTCTAAATTCAGAAGAACTCAGCTCCTTGCTGCTAGCACTCCTGAGAGGGAGAACCAGCTACCACCCTATTTCATGGAAGCCTTCCTCTTGTCCTGGTGGGAAATCCAAGGACCTGTTGCTTCAGGGTCACTGTTGACTGGCCAGTCAGGAAAGGGATCACTAAAACTTGCTTAGCTGCTCTGGACTCCTGGCTTATCTTAGGTTCTCCTTTTAAGGACCCAACGCTTGCAGCCAAGTCACCTGCTTCTTTGTCCTGGAAGCTTTGGACAACCTACCAAAAAATGTAGAATCAACTTAATTTCTTGAGTTACCGAAATCTTTAACATTTACACAGGGTTGCTGCTACTTTAATGGTACTTGGGCAAGTAAGATTTGTGCAGTAATGATATATATTTGTATATGAGTGCATATGTTTAATGAATAAAGCCATGTGTGATTCGCTTTCCATAATGTGTTTGGAGAAAACCTGTGGACTGTGTAACACTTAGGGAGCACCAGCTGCATTGATGCAGGGTAGAAGAATGCATTCATGAACTTGACATTTTTGAGTGCCTGATCTGGGACAGGGACAGGGACTGGATAGAGATTCTCTTTTCCTTTATAACGATCCCAAACATAGAAGGAAATTTCTCCCATCATATAGTGGGAAATTACAGCATCAGAATTTCTACCCGACTTCCACATTGTATTTTGCAACCTTTAGGATGGGCAGCATTTAAATGCGATTGTTTGTTCTCTTTCCTGTTGCACAAATGACAGGAAATATTGCTATGCAGGGGAAGAGCAGTGGATGATATTGCTGAGATCTACAGCTTTGGAGTCTTCTATTTGTCCTGTTTCAGCAAACTCTTAAGAATGGGACCCCACTGATAGGTTAATGTATATGATGTCAGTTTCACTGTTCTTCATATTTTAATCCCTAGTTTCCCTTTCCAACTCCTAAATTACTTTTTTTTTTTTTCTTGACAAGGACTAACTTTGTAGCTCAGGCTGATCTGGAATTCATAATGCAGACAACCAAGCTGGCCTTGAATTCGAAGAGACCCATCTGCCTCTGCCTCCTGACTACTGGCATGATTTGCTTTTTAATGTATAAACTGAGAAGCCACAAAACTTTTTGCTGACAGATATGGAACAGTCTATGATAAGGAAATTAATTGGAATCGGCTCATGAGCCCTTCTTCCTTTCCACTTGACAGTTTCTGGCTCCAAGTCCCTATGGTTTTGAGAGATGATTCAAAACCCATTTTTAAAAATAAGTAATTTTTTATTTTATGTTTTGTTTGTGTATATGACTGTGTAAGGGTGTTAGAAGCCTTGGAAATGGAGTTATAGACAGGCGTAAGCTGTCATATGGGTGCTGAGAATTGAACCCCAGTCCTCTGGAAGAGAAACTAGTGACTGCTGAACCATTTCTCCAGCCCCTCAAAACCTATTTTTGTTGTCTGTTGTTAGGCAATAAAATCTGTCTTAATACTTATGACTTATTGAATTGGGGTGATAACTCAGTCAATAAAGTTCTTGCTCTACAAATTTGAGGACCTGACTTCAATCCCTAGAACCCTGGAAAAATCTAGGCATGATGAGTGCTTGTAGTCATAGTCTTGGAGAGGTAGAGACAAGTGGATCCCTTGGTCAGTCAGTCAGATTGACTTGCTGGCCAATTAGTCAACCTAGCGGACTTGGCAAATTCCTTGCCTCTGAGAGACCCTGTCTCAAAAAGAAAAACATAGTTGAACAGTACCTGAGTCAGGATGCCCAAGGCCATCCTCGGCCTCTGCACACATGTGCTCCTGTACCCACAGAAATACAAGCTTCACATATGTGTACACATACAACTTAATGGCTTACATAGTCATTCTGTGACCCAGGAACTCAGGCAGGACTCATCTGGGTTGCTCTCTGTGTAGCAACAGCTGGGATAGTTGTATTCAGACAGCAGCTGGAGCTGACATGTCTAAAATAACTGCTAGAGTCTCTGCAGCCTTGACAGGCATGACTAGGAGACAGGAACCCCTCTCTCTGTATGGCTCTGTTTTTGTTTGACTGGCTTGGGTTTTATTAATGGCAATTAGACTCCAGGGGAAAAGCATTCTAAGTGACTACGGCAGAAGGTGTAATTTTTTTTTAATTTTTAAAAATATTTTAATTATTGTGTACATGGGGGGTATGTGCACATGAATGCAAGTGCCCACAGAGGTCAGAGATCCCCCTGGAGCTGGGATTGTGGGCAGTTGTAAGCCACCTGATGTGGGTGCTGGGAATTGAACTCAGTTCCTCAGGAAGAGCAGTATGTGCTCTTAACCACTGAGCCATCTCTCAAGTCCCAAGAAGTTATAATTCCTGTAGGGCCTGGCTTCAGAGGCTTTCTCTCTGTAGTCTGGCCCATTGACAAGGAGATGTTGGGAGAGGGGAACCTATGAGATAGAAAAATAATCTATCCCTCTGTGAAGGGCTTGAACCTCTCTCCAAGTCAGTTAAGTCAGAATCCCTAAAGAAACAGGAACTTGTAGGAAAGTTGGCTGTATACACTTAGAAGCATACTCTTCTGAGGTGGCAGTCAGGTTCTGCATGTGACAATGAAAGCCCTCACTCCTTAAGTTATGCTGATAAAATAAGTTGAATATAATTTTAAGTGCTGCTAACATTTTTTCCTAGGTCATAATCCCATTTTTAATGTCTATGAAAACTCCTCAACTAGGACTGGAGTAGTTCATTAGAAAAGTGCTTAGTAGCATGATGAAGGCCAAGGTCTGCTCCCCAGCACCAAACAGAGTAGCAAAGTACAGCCCCTTTGCCCTGCTCCAGGACACACTGGTTCCCCTGCTCTGAGTGATGGACAGTTTTGAGAGTGATGTCTTATCAGGATTTTTGTGTTTGTTATTGCCTAAGTGGCTAACACATTGTCACCCTGGGCAGATGTGCCTTTATCCTTTCAGGGCTGTGAGAAGAAGCTCACATTGCACACTCGTGCTTCTTCCCTCAGGTTTACTTTGCAGAACGTTTCATCCTATTCTAAGTTTACTGTTCGCCTTTTCATGCTCCAGATATGTATGTCTTTAGACAGGCTGCCTTCCAAAACTGAGGGTTTGGTTTGGTTTGGTTTGGTTTTGGGGCTTGTGTTTGTTTGTTTGAACTAGCTCTGTAGACGCAGCCTGGCTTTGAACTCAGAGATTTTTTTTTTTTTTTTTTTT
>NC_022011.1:16367613-16370595 GCF_000317375.1 Microtus ochrogaster | reverse complement strand
TTTCTCTGTGGCTTTGGAGCCTGTCCTGGAACTAGCTCTTGTAGACCAGGCTGGTCTCGAACTCACAGAGATCCGCCTGTCTCTGCCTCCCAAGTGCTGGGATTAAAGGCGTGCGCCACCACCGCCCGGCGTTGGTATGGGATTTTACAGTTTAGTAAAAGTTACCAAGTTAAAGTACACAAGTGTAAAAGGCAGCATGTGGGAGTTGGGTGGAAACCAGCTTTCAGAGCCTGATGGGCTTGCAGGAGCTTCCCTTTGCACTTACAAACAATAAAACCTTGGCTCTCTGTATTAAACTCTGGATGTCTTGCAGTGGTTTAGCCATCACCTTCTTTCAGCGTCTGTGACTCACTTTCCTTAAGACTGTAGGCTAGAAATGCGGCAGTCTTCCTGCCTCAGCTTCTTGAGGACTGTGATTACAGGCATGGACGTTGCCATGTCTAACTTCCTGGGCTGCTGCTTCTCCTTTTGGTGTTTCAAGACACGGTTTCTCTGTATAGCCTTGTATGTCCTGGGACTCCCTCTGTAGACCAGGCTGGCCTCAAATTGAGAGATGCAGCTGCTTCTGCCTCCCAAGTGCAGCACCACTCCACCTGGGCTGATTGTTTGGTCACGCCTTCCCTGTGCAGCCATGGCTGTCCTGGAGCTCATTATGTAGCCCAGGCTGGTACTCACTATCCTGTTTCAAGAATTCTTTTCTCCAATATTGCCCAAAACTTTGATCAGAAGATGGAGGTGGTAGAGTATCTAAAATAGTGATTATTTTAGCTGCTCCATCCTCCCTTTCCATTCTGTAAAAAAACAAGCTTCATTTCTAGCAAAATCTCATGGCAGGTGCCTTAGTGGATTAATAGGGTGGTGCTTGTCTGGTGGCCTCAAGAACCTGGCTTCGGTACTTTGTTTGTTTGTTTGTTTGTTTGTTTTTAAGATTTATTTATTATGTATACAGTGTTCTGTCTGCATGTATGCCACCAGACCAGAAGAGGGCACCAGACCTCATTATAGATGGTTGTGAGCCACCATGTGGTTGCTGGGAATTGAACTCAGGACCTCTGGAAGAGCAGGCAGTGCTCTTAACCTCTGAGCCATCTCTCCAGCCCCCTTCCATACGTTTTTTTAAGCATTTGGTGTGAGTGTGTTTTAATTTTGCCCACACTCGTGCAATCCACGATTCCTGTGCCAATACCAGAATAACCCTGGCCAGGGATCAGGAAAAGCCTGGTAACTGACCTAAAATTAAATGCTTAAACTCTGTTTGCCCTTTGTGTTACATTTTGTTGTTGTTACGAAGTCCTGAGTCTTTTTTCACCCCTCAGGACAAAGCTGGGAAGAAGACACCTGGAGTCATTATCCTAGATGTAGTAAGGGTCTGGGTAAGCAGGAAAGCCATTGTCAATAAGCACAGATAGAGCCAGTGTAAATTTTCTGGGTTTAAGGTAGTTTTAACCCAGCAATAGGATGCTATGACATTATCAGTCACTGGCTTGACTATGATGTGAACTGTACTGAACCAGGCCTGTGCCTGTGTTGCTCCTCTAGCTCAGCTCAGCTGCTCTTCAATGAGCTCACCAAGAAGCCCCCAATGAAGATTTGTTATGTTTACCCATGACACCTTTCAGATTACAGGATATCATTCAAAACCCAAGAAAGAGGCTCTTTCCTAAGATTAGCTCATGTCCTGACTACAGAATAAATTGTTTTTATCTCCCTTTATGTACATTTGCTGCTGGTATCATAGAATGGTGGTGGTGAGCTTTGTGTCCCCTGAAGAAACCTTTGCGAGTAGGTAGTGGGGAGCAGAATGGAACATATTTAAGCATAACCCTTTAGAGTTAGTATTTAGGATTATGTAATGTTCAAGTCACTGTTTAAAAATGTAGCATTTCAGGCAGATGAGATGGCTCACTGGATAAAGGTGCTTGCCACCAATCTGGTAGCCTGAGTTTTAACTACAACACATACACAGACACACACACACACACACACACACACACACACACACACACACACACACTTATAACCAAGATGAAACGTCTGTATTTTTTATGGGACTTTATACTGTATTGGATTTTATTTTGTTTTGTTTGAGACAGGATCTGACTCTGAAAGCAGGCTAGCCTGGAACTCAATATATAGTTTATGATCACTTTAAACACATGCAGACCTTCTGCTCAGCTTTTCACAGACTGGATTATAGATGTAAACTAGTAGAACCAGCTTGTTTTTCTATATTTACGCCATTTTAGTGAGTCCGCACAGTTTTTGTTTGTTTGTTTGTTTGTTTTTTGCTTTTTCGAGACAGGGTTTCTCTGTGGCTTTGTCCTGGAACTAGCTCTTGTAGACCAGGCTGGTCTCGTACTCACAGAGATCCGCCTGCCTCTGCCTCCCAAGTGCTGGGATTAAAGGCGTGCACCACCACCGCCTGGCTCAAGTCCGCATAGCTTTGTGTGTGTTAATATGAATAGGTCTAGGGATGTTAGGGTCAATCCCTAGTTACTGAAAAAAGAAAAAAGGAAAAAAAGTTAGCTTCTTGAGATTTCCTTTTAAAATTTAGTACTGTGTTGTGTTTTTGAGATGTTCCATGCATATCCATCATGAAACTCTTCTTATTACTTTGTATGCACAGGGAGCAGTTAATTTGAACACATTTTAGCTGTTAGAGTCACAGTGAACACTTTTGTACCTATTTGATTCTAACCATTAGCATGGATGGTGCTATGGGTTTTGCATGTACAGGTAGGTCTCTTGTCTTCCCCAGTGCAGATAGATGGTCCTATTATAGTTGGGTCCTTTATGCCATTTCTCTTATGCTTAGGACTGCTGTAAGGAAGTGCCACAGGTGAGTGCTTTGTTCTAGGTGCTGACAGTCTATCATCAAGGTGTTAACGTGATGTTGTCTTTGGAGGCTTCTGTCCTTGGCTGGCTGACTTCCTTCTCCTTGAGTTTCCACATGGTCTTCCAATTGTGTCTGTGTTCTAATCT
>NC_022011.1:16362382-16367501 GCF_000317375.1 Microtus ochrogaster | reverse complement strand
GCCTGCCTCTGCCTCCCGAGTGCTGGGATTAATGTGTTCTAATCTCTTATAAGGATATCAGACTTAGTCTATTAGGGCTCACTCTAAAATCTCCATTTGAATATGCTGATTTGACTTCAATACACTATTGAATTTAAACAAGTAAAGTGGACCTCCTTGCTTTGCTCCTTTACAAGGAAAATGCTCTTGGAGCCTTGCCACTTAGGGTGACAGTTACAGTGAGCCTATGGACATTGTTCATTAGGTCAGAGAAGGTTCTTTGTATCTCCTCAAGAATGGAGAGCATAAGCCCTGCCTCAAGTTAGAGATCAGAAAACTTGGATGCCTTCCTCACAGGTTCAGAAAGATAATGTGAACTGTCTCCAAGGCTGATCTGGAAGACAGGAGCTTCAGACAGAGCACGTGTCAGCAT
The DNA here is from genome assembly GCF_000317375.1 of Microtus ochrogaster. NCBI lineage: Eukaryota > Metazoa > Chordata > Mammalia > Rodentia > Cricetidae > Microtus > Microtus ochrogaster. The sequence continues at coordinate 16,367,089 of NC_022011.1, read as the reverse complement.
AAAAAGGCATGGTGTTTGGCAGGCCAGTCACAGGCACGAGAGCCCTTATTAGTCCCGTGTATGCTGCCCCTCCGTGTTTCAGCTGCCTTCTTTCTGCCCAGTCACTAGTGGTTTTCTTTGGTCTAGTCATTGTCTCCTCCTTGGTGTACTCTGGGCCTCTTCCTCGGCTTTGTGACGGATGCTCTGATTTCCCTGTTGTTACTTCCTAGCATATGCATTTTCCTAACTCGACTGCCATGCAGTTTGTGTATAAACCGCCCACTGAAGGTACGCCCTAGCAGATGTTAGCATGCTCACAGGTGTGCCACCATCTCCTCAGTCAGCTTTAGGACATGGCCATTATCTCCCGGTGAAAATTTCCCATACCTTTAAAAAAATACTTAGTTTTAAAAATTATATTTATGTACATGTGAGCACGCTTGCCATGGCACAGTGTGGAGGTCAGAGGGCAGCTTGCAGGCATTAGTTCTCTCTTTCCCCATGTTGGTGCCAGAAATCGAACTCAAACCGTCAGGCTTGTTGTAAGTGCCTTTATCTGTTGAGCCATCCAGTCAGCCTGTCCCATTCCATTTTAAAAATTTTGTTGGGGAAGGGGTTGTTTGTTTGAGACAAGATCTTGTCCTTGTCCCAGAGTGACCTGAAACTCGTCGTGTAACCCCTGCTGACCTTGAACTTTTTGTAGCCCTGCTACCTCAGCGCCCACATCCTAAGAGTACCTGCGTCCCTGTGTTTTCATCACTCATGCCCATTCTCCTTTTACTCTTGTAGTCCAGTGCAGTTTTCCTTCTGTCTGTATATATTTATATTTTTTCTTCTAGAATTTACTTTTACATTTTTCCTGGGTTCTCTTTTAAATGTATCCTATAAATTTGTTTTTGTTGTTTTGAGACTGGTCCTGTGTAGCCCAGACTAGCCTCAAACTTAGCATGTAAATAAGTATAATTTAAATTCTTGATTCTTCTCCCTTCACCCCTCTCAAGTACCTGCGACTACAGGCTTAGCTTCCCACAGACTGTTTAATCATAAATTTTTTACGAGGAGGTGAGGGTAGGGGCAAGGTCACACAGTGTAGCCCAGGCTAGACTGGAACCTACTTATGTAGACTAGGCTGGTCTCAAACTCAAAATAATCTTTCTGCCTCATCTTCTCCAGTGCTGGAATTATAGGTATGATGCCTGACTTGAGGAATAATTCTATCCTGTTTGTATTGTTTCTTTCTAAGAATTACTTTGATATTAACATAAGAAGTCTTATGCTAATTTAGTATTCAGGATTCATAGTTATAGAATATATAGTGAAATTATTCTTAGATCTTTTGATGAAGTTGGCAATTACATTTTCTTGGATGATCCAATACAAATGCATACTATTTGCTGTTTTAGGAATTATGGAATCCAGATTGCATGAATTAAACTAATTCTCAGATGAACTACATGGGGCTTCCATATATATCTATAAGTTTCTTGGATGAAAACCACACTAAATCATTGATCCAAATATAGTGGTATAAGCCGGGCGATGGTGGCACGCCTTTAATCCCAGCACTCGGGAGGCAGAGGCAGGCGGATCTCTGTGAGTTCGAGACCAGCCTGGTCTACAGAGCTAGTTCCAGGACAGGCTCCAAAGCCACAGAGAAACCCTGTCTCGAAAAACCAAAAAAAAAAAAACAAACAAACAAACAAAACAAAACAAATATAGTGGTATATACAGTAATCTCAGCCCAGTTCAAGGAAGATGAGCCTTGTCTACATAGTGAAGTTGAAGCCAGCCTGTACTAAATGAACCTGTCTCAAATGACAACAACAAACATAAACAAAGCAAAAGTGGGCAAAAATGTTCAATCAAGGATCATGTTTTCTATGTAGTTGTCATGTATCCTTAGCTCTATTTATTCTAAAACACTTTCTCCTCTCTTCATGGGATTGACATTTCTGAAGAACAAAGACCAGAAATGTTCTATAGTTTGCGTTTGTCAGATTGTTTCTTTTAGATTCAGGTTAAATTTTCTTGGCAGAAAAAGAAATGTGCAGATGATGGGTGTTCTTCTGTATCAGATTATTTTGTTCCATGAGTTAATTAGTGTCTGGTAGGCAGAGGTGATCGTGGTTTGATAACTCTGAAATGGTATGACTGTCTCGTTTCCAAGTAGTCTTGGTCCCAAGGGTTTTAGGATCATTAATAATCACTCTACTCCTGAACTACATTCCCAGCTCTCTTCTCTTCAAGAGTATTTCTTTTATTTATTATTGCTATCATTCTTTTTTTTTTTTTTTTTTTTTTTTTTGAGACAGAGTCTCACTATGCAGCCCAGGCTGGCCTGAAACTCTCTTAAGTAGACCAGACTGTCTGTCCTCAGACTCACAGAGTTCTACCTGCTTCTGCCTCCTCAGTGCCAAACCTGGCTTTCATTGGCATTTTCATCTCTAGGATTTTGAGTCTGTCTTTTCTGTCATCAACCTTAAGTGTACTTACTTGGTTTGTCAGATTGTACCGTTTCCTGTCCCTTGCCCTTGTTGGATTGCTCTGTAACTTTTGACTGTGAGTTCATCTTAGGCAGAGACTAGATCCTGGCTAGTGGCTGCAGATTGTAGGGAAGCCTTTTTGCATCTGTGTATAGCACAGGCAGAAATGTCCTTTTCTTTTTCTGCCCATTTCAGTTGTCTCGGTTTCCATCAGTATAAGGTATTTGAATCCTTAGGGTTTTCTGGTTATCTAGGTGTTTGTATTACTGTAACGGAAGTTCCCAGGATTTTTATTTTCAGAATTGAGACTGGATACTTCAAAGGGTTTTTAAAACTTTAATTTATTCCCTTCTATGGTCTTTAAGTAACTATAGTTGATATCTTTCTCATCATTTAGAAAGTTCTAGGATCTTGACTCTCATTACTATTAACCCTGATTACAAAGGTCTGACTGAAGATTGTAGAAGGGACGGGATGGTGGCGTGTAGTAAGGAGAGTGAAATCGTACGTCATAACTTAGAGTATCTCTCCCCACTTAATCTTTAGTTCTTAAGGGCATCAGCATACCAGCATTTTAAATGTGAGATGCATGGCTTTCTTTTTAGTGTGATTAAACCTGAGAAAATTATTAGGTTTTAAAGTGAAAGGCCTCATGTGGCTGAGTGTCTAGGCTCTAGTGTCTAGAGTCTGTGATCTTTTAATACATGTATTATAGAAGCCAGTGTCTTATTCACAGCAACCATGGAAAGAGCTGTGTGTTGAGCATGCTCCCTTGTCTAAGTTTACTAGCAAGTAATACCCAAGATTGACATGTTATTCTGCTTTCTGTTACTTTAACAAAATAACTGGAATAATACACTTAAAAAGAAGAAAAGTTTGCTTTTGGCTTAAGTTTTATTTTAGTTCATGGTTATTTCACCCCCATATGGAAGGTAATGGGCCTTGTAGCACAGTGACTTATGGAAGAAGTGTGTAGTACAGAAAGCTGCTCCTTTCATGGAAGCCGGTAAACAAAAAAAAGGTAAGAGGATAGACTAGGAAACCAATGAACCAGTGTTCCTTCCTTTAAAAAATATATTATTATTGTATATGTGTGTGGTGTAGGGAGGGGAGCACTTGCTCCACTGTGCATTTGGGGGTCAGTGGACACCTTTCAAAGTTGATCTCTCCTTCCACCTGTATGTTTGGTCCTGGGATTAAACCTAGGTCTTCAGACTTGCACAGCAAATACTGTTACCCACTGGGGCATTTCTCTGGCCCCCAAAATCTCTTTCAAGGGTATGCCCTCATAATTGAAAATTTTGTAACCAGACCCTGCCTCTTAAAGGTTCTACAACCTTTTCATTAGTCCCAATTTTACTATCAAGTCTACTTGGCTGGGATTTTTTTTTTTAACAACACATGGACTTTTAAAGGATATTTATCTAAGCCATGGCAACTGGATATAATAGATGTGAAATATTCAGTTAAAAAAAAACAGTTAAAAATATTCAGTTAAAAAAACAGCCACGTGGTAGTGGTACACAATTTTAATCCTGGCATTTTGGAGGCAGAAGCAGGCGAGTCTCTGTGAGGTTGAGGCCAGCCTGGTCTACAGAGCAAGTTCTAGGACAGCTAGGGCTACTACACAGAGAAACCCTGTCTCGAAAAAACAAACAAAAACAAAACAACAACAAACTGGGGTAGTGATGATTACCTCTATCATCCTGGCACTTGGGAGACTGAGACTAGAGGATTGTCTTGATTTGAGGCCAGCACAGGCTACATAGTGAATTCCAGGCCAGCCTGGCTAGGAAACGAGACCCCATCTCAAAACAAATGAAAATGTATCTTTGCTTTACAGTTCAAATTGCAGCCTCCTTAATATAATAGAAAAGGCCTGTGTTTTTCTTTTGCCTCCTTCAATTGCCTTTACACCATCATGAGTTTGACTTTGTGTTGCCAGTTTTACTATCTAAAAGAAGGAAGAGATAATATTTATTCACAAATGGCTCAAAAGTAGCATGGACATTTTTGGCAATTAATTCCTTTGGTTTTAGAAATTGAATAGATAAACTTTTGTGGTTGAGATCCGTTTATGGGCTTTGAACTTCTCTGCAATAACTGATTAGGTGGAGGGGTGTGTGTGCGTGCAGCTGACCTCATTCACAGCCACCTGCCTCTACTTTTCTTTTTTTCTTTTTTTTTTCTTTTTTATTTTTTTTTAATTTATTTATTTATTGAGGATTTCCGCCTCCTCCCTGCC
>NC_022011.1:16315814-16356559 GCF_000317375.1 Microtus ochrogaster | reverse complement strand
AGCCTATTTTTGATTGCAGCGCTGTGTCGCTCCACCGCCGCCGCGACTGCGCCGCTGGTCCGCCGCCGCCGCGACTGCGCCGCTCTGCCTCTACTTTTCAAATGCTGGCATTAAAGGTGTGTGCCACCATGCCTATCTACATTGGTACTTCTTAACCACAGGTGTTTCACAATTATTTAAGGAACATTTGTTTAATTCTTACTTTGAAATTATTATAGATGTATCCAAAGTTGTAAAAACAGTAGGTGAGTTCTTGACTGTTTCCCACAAGGATTTATTTCATAAAACTATGGTTTCTCAAAATGAGATGGACCTTGGAGCCACTGGTACAATTTACAGGTTCAGGTTTGTGGTTTTTTGGGGTGTTTGTTTGTTTCTTTGTTTTTCGATACAGGGTTTCTCTGTAGCTTTGGAGCCCGTTTTGGAACTAGCTCTTGTAGACCAGGCTGGTCTCGAACTCACAGAGATTCACCTGCCTCTGCCTCCCAAGTGCTAGGATTAAAGGCATGTGCCACTACTGCCCAGCCCATTTTACAGTTTTATTAACATTTCCCTGTGTAATGTTCTGCCCCTTTAAGAGACAAATCCTGTCCACCCCTTCGGGAGGCAGGCAGATCTTCCTTCCTGTCTGCAGCCTGAGGTTTTTCTCTGGAGGAGGTAGCTATTGCTAAAGCTCCTCTCCCCTCTCTTTACTTCCCCCCTTCTCTCCCTCCCTCTGCCTCTCTCTGCTCTTTCCCCTTCTCCCTTTCTCCCCTTTCCCTTCCATAACCCACTAAATAAATACCCATCTTGGTCTCTCACCTGCTGGCCCTCATGGCCCACTCACCACTTAGAGGCTCCCTGCCTGGGACCCAGCTGCCTTCATGGCAACAACAACAAAAACCCACTAATACAGAGTTCCAGGCATTGTGAGTGCACACCTGTAATCAATCACATGGGAAGTAGAGGCTCAGAGGATCATGATTTCTAGGTCAGCCTGGGCTACATGGTACATGGTAAGATTTTTTTTTTTTTGTGAGACGAGGTTTCTCTGTGTAGCCCTGGCTTCCTGGAACACCCTCTATAGACCAGGATGACCTCAAACTCACAGATATACCTGCCTCTGCCTTCCAAGTGCTGGTATTAAATGCTTGTGCCACTACTGCTCAGTAGTATCTCAAAACTAAACTAACACTCAAAAGTTAGAGTGCAAACACTCAGTGCTACAGTGCTTGACCAACAGACAGAAGCCCTTCCTTCAACTCCAGCACCTAAAAAAAAAAACAAAACAAAACCCTGTCTTGCAAGACTCAGCCATATTACTACACAGCTACCCACCCACCCCATGTCTTTTTTATTATGCTTGTTAATTGCACATTTATTTGCCCTATTCTTCTGTCCAGCCATCAACCTATTTTGATTCATTTCAAAATAAACTATACTTCTCTCTGCTTGTTTTGATGCAGTATTCAGTGTTGACTTTGGTGCTTTTCTCTGTGTAATGTTTACGAATAATACGCACACTAAGTATATGTTCACTGAGTTTTACTATCAGCCCAACCTGAATCCCTCTCCTCTCCAGACAGAATTTCACATTACCCACCCATCTTATAGACCACAGGGAACCCTAGCATGTGTTGTCTGTCCAGGGTGTCTGGTTTTGATATATGTCCTGTCAGGAATGCTTGCTGCTTGGTTTCCCAGACGCGAGGGCTGACCTTGTTCCTACAGAGCAGCTTCCACCCTGTAGCAGACAGGCCTGCAGGAGAGTAAAAGTAAGAAGCAGCCGCTCAGCGCCCTCCTCCCTGCTGTGTTTTCCCACACTTGCTTCATCACAAACTGCTCATCTGTGCCTCCCTTCCGTCCTCCATCTTACTGTTAATGATTTTGCTAAATGCAGACTTTATCTGTACACGCTGTCCTCAATGATTCCGCTCCTGTGGAGTGCAGGCTTACACTGAAAGCTGAGCTGGTGGCCCCTGTGAAAAGGAGACTCTGAGCCTGCAGACAGTAGAAGCTTTTTCATTGGCTGTCACATGGATGACGTGTGTAGACATCCTCTGATTTAGCCCTGTGAGGTGCCTGGATTAGACCTGAGGGAGGAACCTCCTGAGGAAACGGGCTCTGGAAGTCCTGCCTAAGGTGGGCTCATTGCCTTTCCGAGGCTCTATTTATAGACCTCAGAGAGAATCTAAGGGATTTTATATCACCTCCCACCCTACCTTATAAAATTAGTTCAGGTGGGTGGCTAGAACCATGAAGTTAAACACCAATTATCTAAATATACATAGGAGGTGGGAACAGAAGGTCAGAAAAGAACCCATGTTCTCTAACTTGAGGATTCCAACTGCAGAGATAAAAATGGCAGATGCCTCCTAATGTCTGCAGCTGCTAGGGGCTACTTGAGCCCAACAGCTCTCCTCTCTGTGATCCACTGCCGCTGTAAGTGTGCTTCATGCTGGAAAGTACAGCACGAGGATTATTAGTGGTTTTTGTTGTCTGGTTTTGAGACAAAGTTCTTTTTTGGTTTTTTGAGACAAGGTTTTTCTGTGTAACAGTACTGTCTGTTCTAGAACTCACTTTGTAGACCAGGCTGGCCTCAAACTCACTTTAAATCCACCTGCCTCTGCCTCCCAAGTACTGGGATTTAAGGTGTGTGCCACCATCCCCTGTCTTGAGACAAAGTCCTTATTATGTAGTACAGGCTGACTTCTAACTCAGGATCCTCCTGCTTCAGCATCCCCAGTGCTGGGATTACAGGGGTGTACCGTTGAACCTGACTATAATTTATATATTAAATAAGCAAAATTTACTCTCTCAACCAGAGTTTCCCTCATAAGCTTCCATCATATCTCAGCTTGTACTTTGGCATATCCTGTCACATTTTAAAAGAAAATGTGACTTTAGGGGCTGGAGAAATGGCTCAGCAGTTAAGAGCACTGATTGCTCTTCCAGAGGACCCAGGTTCAATTCCCAGCACCCACATGGCAGTTCACAACTGTCTGAAAATCCAGTTCCAGGGGATCGGATACCTTCACACCAATGCACATAAAATAAAGATAAATAAATCATAAAAAATTTTGGAAAAACAAAGAAAATGTGACTTTAGAGAGAAGCATTAGCATATTTCTGGGTTGTTTCTGGGCTCCTGATTGGGCTGTCCCTTTTGTGGCATCTGTAGGCTGGGTTGTTCTGCCCATCCTGTCATGGCAATTCAAAGTCTTCTTGTGTTGGTCAGTCTTCCTGCGCCTGGTCAGAACTTTGTTTTTATTGACTCCATTATCTACTCCTGCAGTTAATGTGGTGTTATATTTTAAATTATTTGTTCACTCCTTTTTGGCAGTTGGCTCTATGCTTTCACTTCCTCCAGCATGGCCCCTTAGTTTCCCATGATTTTCTTTTGGTAAAGGCAGATGTCCTTGTGGAAATAATTAAGCTAATGGTTTTATGTATGCATTGTCTTCAAGAGTGTGAGGAATCGTCAACATTTGGTTCATAAATGTTGTTTCTGACTCTCGCAGTCTGGGTTTGAAGAAGAAAATTAAAATCCAGTAACTGTTGTGGGGGGCTGGACTCTTCTCAGAGCTCTGGTTCTGGAGACTAGGGTGTGAAGAGGGATGGCCTGAGGGGAGCGACTGATGTGGACTGTCTCTTCTGTCTTACTGATCTCTGGCTCTAGGAGCAAAGTAGGCCCCAGCTCTGAGATTCTGGGTATGTTCCCCATCAGGTCTGTGGGACAAAAGGTAGAATAATCATATCATGGAGGAAATTGTGTAAGATTATTGGGCCTCTTGCTGGGTTTTTGGCATTGATTCTGATCTCTGAGTAAGATCTCTAGTTAAATGTTAAAGAAAAATTTAGTCACTTAGCAGTTGAGAACCGTAGTTTCTTCTTGTCTTCAAGGGATAGTTTCTAAGATCCTCAGTGGGACCCTGGAGCCACAAACTCCAAATTGTTTCTCTATATACCCTACGGTTAATCAGAGTCGGTGTAGCTTTCTGTCTTTTGCTCTGGTATTTTCTTTGCATTGCTGCATTTGAGATTTGAAGCTATTAAGTAAAGCATTTTCTTAACACTGTTGATCTGATAACTGATCCTTCACAATTGAGGAGTATATACAGCATGGTTATACTGCCAGGTGATTGATAGCTCAAGCAGGATGGAGCATGTTGAAGCAAAACTTGATCATACTACTCAGAAAAGTATGCTGAATAACGTTTCTGATTTAGGGCCTGGAGAGGTGGCCTAGAGGTTTAAAAGCACTTGCTGCTCTTGCAGAAGACTGGAGTTCAGTTCCCAGTACCCACAGCAAGCAGTTCACACCCGCCAGCTTCAATATTTCCAACACTCTCTTCTGCCTCTGCAGGCACATCATTTAGACTGATCCTCTTTCTTTCCATCTTACTCCTTTTTAAAAAACTCATCTGGTTTAAATAAACTTACATAAAATAAATCTTAAACAATGCTCTTAGTGGAATTTAAAGCCCATAGTGTTGTAATCTGATGGCCTGATCTGGCACTTAAAGAGACAAGCTCCGCCCACTCCCAACACTTCACTGAGCCACCAAGGCAAGGCTAGCGGATCTCCCACCTCCTTTCCAGTCCTGTCTCAGCTCTGCCTCCCCACCTCCCCCTCCTTCTTCCTTTCTCCCCTTCCCCTTCCCTCTCCATAACCCACTAAATGAACGCTATACCCTTGCTCTCTCTGCATGGTGTATCTTTCTATCTGTCTATTTCCCAGTGGAGGCCTCAGGTCACCTGGCAGGGACCTGCTGAGGCCTCAGGTGGCCTGCCACCATCCCTCCTGGGACCAGGTGGTGGCACATTACCTTTAATCTCAGCACTTGAGAGGCAGAGGCAGGCGGATCTCTGTGAGTTCAAGGCCAGCCTGGTCTACAAAGTGAGTTGCAGGACAGCCAGGGTTGTTATACAGAGAAACCCTGTCTGAAAAAGAAAGGCAGGAAGGAAGGAAGAGAACCACAGAGACCATGGAGGAGTCCTGCTTACTGCTTGTGCCTCATGACTTGCACAACCCGCTTTCTTGGAGTCAGACAGGACTCTGAGGTCTCCTTCCACCTGCTTTCTTAAAACACCCAGGACCACCAATCCCAGGAGTGGTATCACCTACAACGGACCCTCCTATATCAATCATTAATTAAGACAATACTCCATGGACTTGCCTGGCAAATCTTTTTTTTTATTTATTTATTTACTTATTATGTATACAATATTCTGTTTGTATATATGCCTGCAGGCCAGAAGAGGGCACCAGACCTCATTACAGATGGATGTGAGCCACCATGTGGTTGCCGGGAATTGAACTCAGGACCTTTGGAAGAGCAGGCAATGCTCTTAACCACTGAGCCATCTCTCCAGCCCCTTGCCTGGCAAATCTTATGAAGGCATTTTCTCAATCGTAATTCCCTCTTCTCAGATAACTCTAGCTTGTATCAAGTTGTCATAAAACTAGCCAACACATATCCATTCTTATTTTCCTACCTGTCCCTTCATTACTATCAGATACATGACTTAGGTGTTATCTTCTTGAAGTAGAGTTAGGGTCCTGTCTTGAGGGCCTGGGTAGCCCTTCTGAAGAATTTTAAATGCTGCTAATCTAGGTGGAAGTCAAGTTCTCTCCTCAGACCATGAGGTCTTTCTTCTCTGATAGACTCTGGGCTGGAGGCAGACCCTGATTTTACCCTTGGGAGAGACTTTTCTTTGTTCTGTAGGAACCCAGAAAACATATTCTTCTCAAGTACAGTGCTTCCCCACTCCTCAACCCACCAACACTTCAAATCGAAAAGTTCAGAAAGAAACAAATTCAAGGAGGAACTTTGTCTAGGGTCGCCTGTCTGAAGATGTTCGCCGAGTAGACATGAGATTATCAGTCTCCCTCCTTGGAGTCTGAGTAAACAAAGATACTCTCAGGAGAGGGAGCCCAGAGTCTGACACCTCACCCTAAGAGGCTTTAGCACTGGCACCAACTGTTCTGCTGAGTCTTTCCCTTGTTCACGGTGCATTTATTCTACCCGCTTTCCTGTGGACTCTCTGTCCACTCCAGACGTCCTAGGCCCTGTCCCTCACTGTCATCCCCCTAGACACTCCAAACCCCTGCTTTTTTCTGTAGCTCAGAATGCTACAGAAGCTCAACCATGTGGCCCTTTTTAGTTTTATGCTTTGATTCTGTTTACTTTTGTGTTAGTAAACTGTTCTTTTTCCCTGTTTGCCCACTTCCAGTTCATTCCTCAGAACTGAGCACCGTCCCTCTCTAAAGAAAAGAGAAGCTCATAAAACAGGCATTGTGGGCACACAAGCTGCCCACCTAGATGAAGACATTCCTGGCTTTCCCAGTGGAGTGCAGAGACTCAGTTCTGCTGTAAGAATGCTGTCTCTTGACCTCAGGACCTGAGTAGCAACTCTCCAAGTGAGCTTACTCACGAAATGACTGATTTAATAGACTACAAACACATGCATGCATTCTTGTGAACTAATTATTGGTTTTCTGACTTAAAAATAGCTTTCTGTCATTGAAGGAGTAAGGGTCTTCCCTCAGACCACTGGCTTCAAAGAAAGCTGGCCTGCTTTTGCTCTCCAGCTCCTGTGTGACAGTGCAAAGGCATCCTCGGGGTATTTAGGATTTACAATCAGTTCTTTGCTGAGCTTAGATATTTATATGTATTAAGGTAAATTCTGGTGCTTGTCCTCATTTTAGCTGTATATAGATGAGGGTTGGTTCTTCAGGTCTTTCTTCCCAGGTCTCCTTAGACCTCCTTTTTATGTCTGTTTTAAACTGAATACCCATAGAGATAAATTGAGAACCTCCTTTAGAAGCAAGGTCTTAAGGAAGTTGATCTTATGAAAGAAATCACCCTATTTCCTAGAACCCAGCCTGCAAGCCAGATGGCTTTATGTGTGTCACACTTTCATCAGACATCTCTGTCCGAAGGCTCTGGAAGGGCTCAGGTTGAATCAAGATGCCATCATTTTCATCGCAGCCCTCGTAAAGCTTGCTTGTCTCCAGGAGAGTTATTTCACATGCTATGGTCGCTTTCCTTGTCTCCTTTAAGGAAACTGGTCTCATTGATCACATTATGACTTTACCTTCTTTGGCACTTAGTTGAGAGGGTTTGGCCATGTTGGTTTTCCTCAGGCTGTTTCTGAACTGTACCAAGTTCTTCTGACAAGAGGCTGCACCTTTTAGGCTTTTCATGCGGAAAGGTGAAAGACCTTAATCCTGTCCTTAAGCCTGCCACTCTGTAAGCAGTAAAGGAAACATTCAAAGTGAGCTAGGTCTGGGGCTAGAGAGCTGACTCAGTGGTTAAGAGTACTGGATGCTCTTCTAGAGGATACACGTTCAAATCCCAGCACCCACATAACACCTAGCAACTATGATAATTCTAGTTCCAGAGGATCCAATGTCCTCTTCTGGCCTCGGTGAGCAATGTGTGCACATGGTGCACAGACATACATGCAGGCAAAATACGCATACACATATAATAAAAATAAAAACTTTTTAAAATATGTTAACAGGTTTGCCAGTTATAGCATAATAATAGCCTGCTGTCAGAGCTGATTCAGAGTAGGCATTGGGACTCCTTAAAAATAATTCCCTATTGTAGCCTTGGCACCAAGAGTCTGCAAGATTTCAAAAACAGCAGCATAATAAATCTCAGATACTGTGTTAGTATCAGAGAGGACTATGGCCTTTTTATTTTTGTTTGTGGTAAAGTGACTCAGATCTCCTAGGAACCAGTTTTTCTGCCATCAAAAGACTCTATTCTCTTGAAGTTTGTTTTTGGGTCTTATTTGATCCTTCCATTCTAGATGTGAATAAAGAAATGTTTTGAACCAAAAGTCTGAGGGTTTTCTTCTACTAGAAGTAGTGCTTGGAAATTGCATAAATCGATTTCAAAGTGGACATAGATTTTAAACAGATAGAGTTGGCTCCTCCCTGTTGTTTTCTAGGCTGGCTTTGTTTCCTTTGATCTCTGGATTTCATATTCTTTCTATTCCTTCATGCCATTTCTTCTTTCACTCCTTTGTGCTTATAGGGTTTCTATGCCCAGGCATCCTGGTGTGATTATTTGGTTCAGTCCAGCAATATGAGATACCTTTCATCAATTGAAAAACAGAAACAAACAAAATAAAACAGCAGCAACCAAAGAAACCACAGACACACTTGGATTTAGCACAGTCAATCCAAGGTGAAATGGCAGTTCTCAGCACTGTGTCAGGGGTGGGGTTGTATCTGTCTGTACATAATAGCACCAGGACCATGAAATCCACTCTGGTGTACTGGGCATAGGAAATCTTGAAGTTAGAGTGAGGGTTTGAGGTTTAAAAACAAAACTAGATTTTATTCTTGGCTAATATCCTTAATTTTGAGGTAAGACCTCTGAGGTCATCTCTTCATTTCTTCTCTGTGTTAAGAGGTTACTAGAATTCCAGCCGGGCGATGGTGGCGCATGCCTTTAATCCCAGCACTCGGGAGGCAGAGGCAGGCGGATCTCTGTGAGTTCGAGACCAGCCTGGTCTACAAGGGCTAGTTCCAGGACAGGCTCCAAAGCCACAGAGAAACCCTGTCTCGAAAAAACCAAAAAAAAAAAAAAAAAAAAAAAAAGGTTACTAGAATTCCTTCATGATATGGGGGGAAGTTGCTAAGAAAGGAAAAGCCTATGAGGCTGCCCATGATGATGTCATTTGAGGGATGCTGAGGAAGTCAGACTTTGTACTGGAGATCTGACATTCTTCTCAGCCTTGTGATCAGAAATCACCAAAGGAAATAACCTTAGAAGTATGAGACTCAGCATGGCTATCTATATCCCAGAGTAATTTTCCTCCCACCTTTTTCCCCCCATAGAATGATGTACTAGGCCAGGCAGTGGTGGCGCATGCCTTTAATCCCAGCACTCGGGAGGCAGAGGCAGGCGTATCTCTTGTGAGTTCGAGACCAGCCTGGTCTACAAGAGCTAGTTCCAGGACAGGCTCCTAAACCACAGAGAAACCCTGTCTCGAAAAAAACCAAAAAAAAAAAAAAAAAAAGAATGATGTACTAGATTAAGAGTTAATCTAGCTGGGCGTGATGGCACACACCTTTAATCCCAGCACCTTGGAGGCAGAGACAGGTGGGTCTCTTGTGTGCTTGAGGCCAGCCAGAGCTACATAGTGAACCCCTGGTCTTTTTGGAGGGGAGTTGTTATTTGTTTTGTTTAAAGCTAATGCACAAGCCTGCTTCTGTGTGTTAGTTTCTGACCTGGCTAAGCCTGCTGCTGAGATGAGAGGAGCTGCTGACTTCTGTTGTATTTTTCTCCAATTAATCTGTAAGAGAAACATAAAATTGGGTTACACTCTTGACAAAAAGTGAGCGAGAAATGCCCTTGTTCTTCCTGTGACGATACATATAAAACACCTTGCACACACAGCCGTTCAGTGACTTCAAAAGACTTGAAACAGTTTAAAAAACTGGCTTTGACAGACTGTTCCAGCTCATTTGTAATAACAAGCTTAAAACCTTTCATGTTTGAAGGCATTTTACAAGGGCAATACCTTGAAGTATCTCACTGAAACAACACTAAGTCCATCCCTGGGAGGTTAGGCTGTCAGGCTGACACCTTACACAGCGCTGATCTCTCAAGGCATCTCTGAAGTCAGCTGAAGGATTTCCACTGTCAGTGGCTCATGGTCAGTGGACTGACCTGCTAAAGTTGAGGGTTGCTGAAGGGAGCTTTATCAAGGAGTCCATTGAAAGGGTGAGAGTGAAACGGTGCGAACATGGATGTGTCTTTACCTTTCCATAGAAGCCTTTTCCTCATGCGCTTGAATTCTGTCTGTCATCTGTTCTTAGAACAGTGGGCACAGAGCCAGAGTCACCATGAGAAGCTCTTGGTACCTGTGGCAACATGCTAGTTGGTCACTGTTGTCATCCTCAGAGCATCCCTGTGAGAAAGTCTATGTTTCAGGAAACTATAGGTAGTAGAACTAAAAGGCATGGGACAATTCATCCAGTAGAGCATTCTGGGAGAGAAGTCCCAGGGCCCTGGCTCACAGGGGAGGAATGAGGAACAACCTTTGAGGTTAATCGTTCCTGTGTTGATGAAAAAAGAATAATTCTATATTGTCCTAAATTTAATTACAAAGCTCAGAGAGGAATAGATAAGGGAAGTAAATCACTTCAGCTGTTAGCTGCCAAACCAGTAGAACTGAATGTGTGTTGAAACCTTGCTTTAAACCCCCTGGTAAATAGTCCCAGTTACTACGGCATTTTTTTACATATAACTTTCCACACTGCTCACTTGAGCTGGCTCAGAAACAACGAGTGCTTCTGCCCTCCATGCCCAAGCTTTCCATGTTGCCCTATCCTCTTCTCTGTAGCTAGTATAGATAAGTGTAAAAAACTTATGCATCCTTTCCCCAAATTTTTACTATAGATGTGCTTTTGATTCTCTATATCTCTGATTTCTATCCTTGCTGCTGGTAGTTACAGAACTTTGTGTCAAGACCTTGGCCCATGGGGCTGGAGAGTTGGAATCTAGCTCAGCAGTAGTAGCACACGTTCCTAGTATGGGCAAGACTTAGCTGTGTCAGGCTCCTCACACACACCCCCAGTACTGTGCAAAATAATAATAATAGATGAAGGTCGAGAGCACACTGGCAGTTCTGAGAGGGGATGATGCATTTTATGAAAATCACTCAGAAAACTGTGTGACTCTTGTGTGTCTAGTGACACTTGGCACTTTGTGTCCACAGACATCAGAAGTGAGCACTTGTGAGCACACTAAACCTGTCCTGCTTCTTGGTTAGCCTACTCCCTGAGAAGGAAAAAGTCCAGTAGAGAGGAAGGTGAGTTATCTTTTCTTCTAGGGGTATATATGCCTCCTTCTTCTGGATGGGACCAACGAAAGAAGTGGAATGTATCTCCTAGCTTGAGATTTTTTGTTAAAATATCATCTCTGTTCTTTGTTTCTTTTAGTTCTTCTTATGTATTTCTCTATCACACAAGTAATAGTATTCCTTTAAAGTTCTTTTACACATGTCTCCAAATAGCCAACCTTTAAGATAAGAGCCTGATTTTTAAACAAAATTGTTGTATTGCCCATGTTTTAAAAAAATAGTCTGAATTTTGTTTTGTTCTGTGCCCACCCTCCAGCACCACCACCAGACTGTAGGCATTTTCTTCCGTGTTACTTGGGGATCAGTTTGTATGCTGGGGTCCGGTCATTCATAGCTAACCTGTCCTTACTTCCCTGTACCTTGATTTCCTAACTCTAAGATAGCAGTAACAGTGAGTCAGAGCATGCCCAGAGCCTCAAGAGATTAAATGCAGTAGTGAAGGCGAACACACTCAGAACTGGGCTGGCATGTGGGAACTGCACAGAGATGTGGCCGCTGCTCGTGTTTGTCTTCCCACTACTGTATTTTCCTCCTCCCACCCTTCTCCTGGGTAGAATGGAAAGCTGAATGAGCAGCAGGCTCAGAGTGACTGTGGAAAAGGAATGGAGATGATGTTTTCTGGCTACTCTTGGCTATTCTTGAAATACTAGTACTTGGCACCCAGTGTGTCTTGTATTAGTGAGAGCCAACAGTCTTTTCCAAAAGACTTGACTGCCCAGCCTGTCCAAGCTCAGTGTGTTCCTGGCTATATTCCTGACAGGGCCCTGCAAATATGGATGGACACTAGATAGAAGATCAGGTTGTAGACAGGCAGCATTCACATAACTCGGGATTGTTCAAATACAGGTCTGAGATGGGGGATGGGTCTTACACACTTGAGAACAGGCCATGTCCCTGTGGCTGCTGCTCTGAGGCCCTGTGCTTTCATAAGGAAACAGGGAGTAATATGTGTTTATTGAATGAGAAATTATACAAATCCTATTGTCTTAGAAATGTGATAATGCAGGAACCCAGAGATGAAAACAAAGAAGGTAAGAAACGAAGGAAAAGAAAGAAAAATAGAGATGCCGAGAGCCTAGGGTAAGCTGCTCAGTTCTCTTTCTAGTATAGTTTCTATAAGATAAGACACTGGCTGCTCTTGCAGCCATGGAGTGGATGTGTTAGCTTGTTTAGATATGAGGATGACCACTCTGCCACACTACACCTGGGGTTCTGCTAGAGCCATGGCCTGAGACCATATATAAATAGCAGTCTACACCAGTCTGACTTAGTTTAGACCTCGGTCATCCCATGGATAACTGGGGTGGGGAAATTTAATTTTTAAAAAATTTAATGATGTAATTGAGTTTCTTATCATAAAAAGCAATTAGTATATCTAAAATAAAAGGTTACGTCCCTTCCACACCTCTACTTGCTCGTGAGTGACCAGGTAGTCAGTTGTGCAGCATGAATTCAGAAGCGTGTCCTTGCTTGTGCCTTCTGGGTGGTAGGTACATGCCTGTGATCTCAGAGGCAGGAGGATCAGCTTAAGGTTGCCATGGAATACATGAGAACAAGTTTGAGGTTAGCCTGGGCTGTATAAGACCCTGTCTCAAAAACAACAAATCTCAACAGCCAAGTAGTGGTGATGCCACCAACAGCCTCCTTGAGCTGTGCTCACCCTTGATCTTCCCTGTGGAAGCACGTGTGAATTTGTTTTCTAAAAGAGTCACATTCTTCATATTCTGCAATTTTTAAAAATTCATTTTGTGGTTAAATTGTGAATAAAAGTTTCACTAGTTTTTGTTGACGTTGTTTATATAACTAGCTCTGAATTTATGTCACTGTGAAGATTATCATCTTTATAATAATCAGATCTTATACAAGAATATATAATGCCCCTCCGTTTATTAGATGTCTCAGGAGTTCTGTGCATTCTTGTTTAAGGAACTTCCTACTAGAAACATGGTTTCTTCTGCTGTTAATTGTTTCTAGTTAATTATTGCTGATGTGGAAAAACGTAATTTGATAAATAGATCTTGTAGTTTGCATGAAACAAAAAAGCAAGTAATAATCTCTTTCTTTCTGATGCCTATATTTAGATTTCCCCTCCTTAACCTGTGGATCAGTACCTCTACTGTTATGCTTACCAATGGTTTTTCCATTGAATATAAGTTTGCTGTAATTTTTGGTGAAGATATTTATATTTTTTCAATTAAATGTTTTCTTTTCTGTTTATTGAGAATTGTAAATATAATATAGTAATAAACTCTTCCAATTTGTTTTCTCTATCAACTGAAAGAATCATTTTCCCTTCCCCAGTCTATTGGTATGGTAAGGTTTCCTTGTCTACTGGCTAGTTTTATGTCAATTGGACACAAGCTAAAGTCATCGAGAGGCGGGAACCTCAATTCTGAAAGTGCTTCCATAAGATGAGCTGTAGGCAAGCCTGTGTGGCATTTTCTGAATTAGTAATGACTGGGGAGAGCCGAGTCCATTGTGGGTGGTGCCATCTGTGAGATGATGGTCCTGGGTTCTATGAGAAAGCAGGCTGAGCAAGTAAGTCATTCGGAGTAAGCAGCACCTATCCATCGCTTCTGCATCAGCTCCTGCTTCCAGGTTCTTACTCTGCTTGAGCTCCTGTCCTGACTTCCTTCAATGATGAACAGTGATACAGAAGTCAAATAAACCCTTTCCTTCCCAGCTTGCTCTTTTTGGTCATAGTGTTTCATCACAGCAATAGAAGACACTGTAGAGAGAGCCCGCCCTTTGGGGGCGGGACGGCCTTCTTCCTGTCTATAAATTGGGGTGCACAAACGCTGGTAACCCCTTCTTCCTGTCTCCTATTTCTGGGCATCGCGGGAACTTCGGTTGCGTGAGTGTTCTATTTATATTAAAGTTGCTTTTATTTTATACCAATTGGCCTGTATTAATTCGATCCGCCTTCAAGACACCTTGTATTTTGGGGAAAACGCACTTTCTTTGGCTTCTGTATCCTCAGTACTGCCGTCACTTACCTACTATTTATTTGGGTTTGTGTAATAGATGTTCCAGGAGCTTTTGCATTTGTAATTAGATGTTAGTATCCACAAGTCTTTTCTCTGTAGTGTTGAGTTTCAAAGAAAATCTAAATTCCAGTGTCTACCCTGAGACAGCAGATAGGGATGCTCATGTGGCCATTCTGCCTCTGGTTCTGCACTTTCCTTCTAACTCCATACTTAGCCAAGTCTATAGAGTTGGTTCTCCTGAGATAAGACTTCCATAGGTAAAGGACAGTGTCGCTAATAATTTATGGCATATCCCATAACAAAATACCCAAAACTTAATGGTTTAAGCCAATAGCTTAATTCTCCTGCCTCAACCTGTCTAGTTGTTGGAGTTACATACTATATCAGCATACCAGCTTCAGAATTCTAATTGGACTAGTGTTTTTTTTTTAACTTTTTTTGTAGAGTGTATCTGGATAAACTAACCTTTAGAGATAAAGGGCCATTTTATAGAGGTGTGCACCCGTAATTCCAGGTACTTGGGAGGCTAAGGCAGGAGGATAACAAATTTGAGGTGAGGCTGAGCAATTTAACAAAACCCTGTTTGGAGATAAAATTACGGCCACAGATATGGTTCACTGGCAGAGCACTCGTCTGTCAGGTATAAAACCTGAGGTTAAGCTCCATCACAAAAGAATCAAAATTAAAAGGGGAGAGGAAATATAAACTCGGAAATTTAGAGCATTTAGCACAGCATATATGAGGCCCCTGGGCTCAGTCCTCAACCGTAGACAAAAGGGGAGATTCTTGCCCTGGTGTGTTGGAATTTATAAGCTGTTAAACCATGGCCAAAGCAGTGTCTTCAAGAACAGGTGATGGAAAAGGAAATTGATTGCGGATCTCAGAGGCAGACACATCTACATGGAAGCTTAGCATGATATAAACGGGGCACCACCAATCTGTGAAAAAGGAGTGTGTCGCTTAGTAGACATGTACCACCATACATGACCTTACAGTAATGCTATAATACCATCTTAGATCCACACTAGATGAGATTCCCTCATTTATACCCACAATGTTTTCCCCACTCAACACATGTTTATTGAACATCATTATTGCTCATTGAGCAGTAATACATAGTGAACATTGTTAAACTTGTCACTATAACTCACACTGGAAAATGTAATACTAGCAGAAACAAAGTTGTATGGGGATATGAGCAATGACGCCTTTTGGGAGGAGACCTCCTATTCCAGTACGTTGTGGGGGTGAGATACTAAGTCATAGGAACCCTGTATTCGAACCCTGTTCCCTCTATATAGACCTTAGATCAGTGCTTCTCAGCCTTCCTGGTGCTATGATCACTGATACAGTTCCTCATATTGTGGTGGCCCTCAGCCATAAAATTATTTTCTTCATAACCATAATTTGGGTACTGTTAGGAATCTTAATGTAAATATTTTTGGAGATGGGGGTCTGCCAAAGGGGTCACAACTCATAGCCTGAGAATTATTGCCTTAGATTCTAATCTAAGGGATATCCAACTTTAGAGGGAACAAAAGTTTCTTTCTTTAGACAAGATTTATTGAACCAAGATCTGGTCAGAGTTTATATATTTGGTGGATGTCTTTTTTTTTTTTAAATCTAGAACATCCTACCGTGTGTGTGGTGTGTATTGTGGTGAATGGGTGTGGATGGTGGGTGTGGGTATGGTGGGGTGTGTATTGTGGAGGTGGTAGGGGTGTGTGTGCTGTGTATTGTGTGTGTGATATGTGTGTGTTAACTAGGATTTGAAGCTAGGGCCTTGTGTGTAATGGAAAGACTCTGCTGCTGAGCTACACCTCCACCCTGACAGTGGCTTTCTACAAAGACAGAATCGGTTGATTTCTAGAATGGCCTTCATTCTCGATT
Organism: Microtus ochrogaster; assembly: GCF_000317375.1. NCBI lineage: Eukaryota > Metazoa > Chordata > Mammalia > Rodentia > Cricetidae > Microtus > Microtus ochrogaster. Next base: position 16,340,813 of record NC_022011.1, on the reverse strand, counting down.
ATGTTAAGTCTCCTCGGGATTGTTATTCAACCTATTCCTTTAGCCCTTTGTTTCTTTAATAGACTAGACATTAGATTAGTCTAAATAGTTTCAGTTCAAGTACTTGGGAAAAACTAAAGTATTGTTGACGTGCACTTCGTAGGTACCATGTGATGAAGCAAGTATCGAACTCCAGTTTCCCATCGTTTGCTCTTGTGAACTGATCATTTGGTTAAGGTGGTGACTGTGAGCCGGTTACTTTTACAGACTGTTAATTGGTAGCTTGCAGATGTCCTCTTCTGCCCCTGCCAAATGACTGGTGATGATCTAATGATAAAACTCCATGCTCCTCCAAGACAGCGAGTTCCTTAGTAGCTCAGTCAGCAGTAAGTGTGGTGCTGTCCTGGATGGTACTTGAATGCTGTGCAATAGCACTGGTCCCAGGCCTATGGGGAAGCGACCAGAAAGAAGATAGCTTTGTTAGGTAAGCGATGAAAGGCTTGTAAAAGCACACACAGTCAGAAACACAGGTACCACTCAGAGCCTAGACATACAATAGAGAAAGAGTGTAGAAAATAAAGCCAAGGACCCCTGACCAGTTTTAAGAGGTTAGAGGCTGTGAATATAGTTCAGTGGTGGAATGCTCTAAAGTGTCAGTTTCTTAACTAATTTTGCTTTATGAAATTTACGCAAGGGATGAAAGAAACTGAGTAAGTACCCAAAGTACCAAGTGACTATCGTTTCTATTACTAAAAAACAGGGGACAGCCTCAGTATCTGTGTGTAGGGAATTAACTAAATAACTTATATTTTTATAAAATAGAGTACTATATAGCTGTTTTTCTTTTTCTTTCCTCCCTGCCCCCAGACAAGATTTTTCTGTGTAGCCCTGACAGTTCTGGAACTTGCTGTGTAGACCAGGCTGGCCTAGAACTCAGAGAACTAGCATGCCTCTGCTAGTTCTGGGATTAAAGATGTGTACCACCACTGGCAAGCAATATGTAGCTCCGTCTTAAGAGATGAGGGAGGTTCGGGATTGTAGTTCAGTTGGTAGGGTATTTGCCTACCATACACCAAGGCTCTGAGTTTAAGCCTCAGCAATGTTCAAACCACCTTTAGTGGCACAAAACTGTAGAGGTAGAAGAGGAGATCCAGAATTGAAGGTGATTCTTGGCTGCATAGCAAGTTTGAGAACAGTCTGGGCTGCCTGAGATCTGTCAGGAGGAAGAGCAGGAGAGGAGGAGAGAGTCCTTTTCCAGGAGGCTGAAGTGTGTTCTGTTCTACACCACTTTCTTATTCCTGTTGTGTGCGGATTAGTTTTACCCATTGAAGCCACACTCAAATAATTGTTAACTCAAACACAGACCTCGTGGTCCTGTTGTACTATGATCTTTGGGTGTGTTTGCCACCAGCTGCTATAGGGCTGGGATTGGGACTGTTATCTGTGCAGCAGACTCCCCCATTGCTTCTGTAGCTATAGCCTACCTCCCACCGGGGCACAGAATGTAATATCCAGTTTAACACGCAGGCTTGGCCTCTTGACTAAAGCCAAAGCTTTCCTTTTTATGCTGTGCTCTCGTCCCCTGTTTACTAGGCCTTTTCCTCTTTGGGAAAGTGCGTGTACTGAGAAAGATGGGGCTCTTCTCTGGCCCTCTTCCTCCCCCTAGCTTCATTGAGCAAATAGAATCAGTGGGCTCTGAGATATCCAGAAAAAAATGATGTTTACTGCTCTCTTGACAGAGGTGTGAACAGTGTTAATTGAGCACCCTCTTCAAGATTTAACTTAAATTGAATCAATGCTGGGGATGGAAGGATGGAGGACAGGGAAAGGACCACTCAGAGTACTGTGAATGACTCCCTTAGCTGCTCAGATTAGGGTTACTTGATCTATCCTGCTCCTACCTATCACACTACCACTTCACTCCAGCTGTTTGGCTTCACTACTTAGCCTGATTCATAACTGCAGCCTCCCTGCTTCTTCCCCTTAACAATTACACCAGCTGTATTTTTTCCTCTGGCAGATTCCCCAAATTTGGCATGTCTAAAATGGAATCACCATCTTCTCTTGCCCTCCTTCCAGCAACCCTTTCCTCTAGGATTCCATCCTCATGAAAACCACCAGATGGTTTTCTCCTTGTTGTGCTCATAATCGGGAATACAGCTGCTAACTCTGTCTGAACACCTCTTACAAAGTTGTTTGAGACACATCTGGCCGTGGAGCCCTGGCTAGCCTCAAAGTTGTGATCCTCCTGCCTCAGTCTTCCAAGTGAGTAGTGCTGTTACAGGCTACCACACCTGCAGTGTCTAAGCTAACCTGTGTGCTTTGCTACTGTAGCCTGGTACAAGTTATTAGTGGATGCCAAAAAGCACAATAATCAGGATAAATAATTGTTCAGAGTCAAGTCAACCAGATGTCCCTGCTGGATTCTGAGTCCACCAGATGGCCCATTGGGCACCAGGCCAGGGCCCCAATAGCATAGGAGACCTTGATGTTTACCAAGGGTTGGCAGGGCAGTGAGGCCTGGTTCTCTTCACCCACACCACCAGTAGCCTAAATAGCAGCAACTCCTTAACTGTTCTATAAGTTTTCAGGGTCTCCCAGACTGCACTGATGCCAGAGTGGTTGATCTGACTTCTGTCAGTCTTTCTGCCTACCTGCACCTCCCCCCCCCCATTGCCTCTCTTGGGGTGTGTCGGAGAGAGTCTTTCTCAATTGCTCTTCACTTTAATTTTTGAGACCTAGCCTCTTGCTGAACTTTGGCTAGGCTTGACAGACCAGCAAGCTCTGGAAATTCTGCTGTTCTCCACTTTTCTGTCCCCTGCCAGTGCTGAGGTGACAGGTGCATGCCCCCATATATTACATGAGTGCTGGGGATTCCAACTCAGGATCATGTTTGTGTACCTTTAATGCCAGCAGATGCAGGTGGATCTCTCTGAGTTCAAGGTCAGCCTAATCTACATAGTAAGTTCTATGCCAGCCAAAACTACAGAATAAGTCAGTATCAAAACAAACCAACAAATTAAGTATTTAATAGTTTATTAGTACTTAATGGACCATCATAAGTATATGTCTATGTATAGTGTGGGTCTGTACATGTTAGTGTATGTGCACCTGTATGTATATGGAGATCATATATTGTTATCAAGTGCCTTCCTTAATTACCCCTACCTTATTATTGAGACAGGATCTCTCACTGAATTTGGAGTTCACCAATTCTTCTGATTCAAGTGAGCCAGACAGTGTGTTCCAGGGATCCTACTGTCTTCACTTCTCCAGAATGGGGAATATAGGCATGTGCTACTGCATCAGCATTTCAGATGGGTATTAGGAATCCAGACTTGGGGCCACTTCATGGACTGAGCAGTCTCTCCAACCTGTACATGTATATCTTGATGGCTTCACAAACTGAGCACTTCTGTATGAAGTATGACCTGTGTCCTAGGACACTGCCTCATGCCCTTTCTCCCCATGGGGTAATTGCCCTCCTGCCTTGGAACAGATTTGCCTGACTTATTTTTGTACTTAAATAAAAATCAAACATCATGTGCTTATAGGTTTGCCTCCTTCCCTGAGCATTGTTTGAGAGTCAGCCAGCATATTGTAGTGTAGTGCCGAAGACCCTTAATTAGCCTTGCTGCAATAGTTTCCATTATGTGAATGAACTGTACTTTTTCCATTTATTCTTACACTGCATGCAGCTGCTCGACAAAATGCCCTAAAACTTATTAGTGCACAACAGCTGTTCATTCTGTGGACATGGTAGGAGCAGCTTGTCTCTACTTCATGATACCTGGAGTCTCATGTGAAAATCTGGAGGCAGTAGCTTTGGATGGTGTGGTAGTTTGAATGACAGTGTCCCATTCCCCATAGATTCATAGATTTGAATACTTGGCCCAGGTATTGGATCTGTTTGGATTGATTAGGAGGTGTAACCTTGTTGAAGGTGTATCACTGCAGGTGGACTTTCCACACATTGTCATTTAGTTGCCTCGGCCTCTTGCTTATGGATCAAGATGTAAGCCCTCAGCTACTGCCCCAGCACCATGCCTGCCTGCCTCCTGCCATGCTCCCTGCCATTATGACCATGGACTCTAATCCTCTGAAACTGGAAGCCCAAAACAAATTCTTCCATAAGTTTCCTTAATCATGGTATCTATCACAGCAGCAGAAAAGTAATTAAGACAGATGGGTGGTTCATTCGCTCACATGCCCTAAAACTCTGCAGGGGTTGTCAGCATGGTGGCTAATTGTGAGGGCAGGGTCCTAAAACTACTAGGCAGCAGCCATATCCTTTGTATGTCCCAGATTTGTACATCATGACGTTTCTGCTATATTCTTGGTCTGAATTCCAAGTTTACTCTGGAGTAAGGGAAATAGACTCCAGCACTAAGTGAGAGGTGGCAGGAGTTCTTGGGTGGCACTGAGAAGTGAAAACAGTACTGAGGAAATTATGCAAAAAAGTACCCTTCCAACTGTTAATAAGCATAGTATTATATGATGACATCGTTCCTTTTTGAGGCAGCCACAGTAGAACTCATCGAGTTCACTGGTCACCTCAAGCCCTGGCTGACTTTCCTCATCCTTTAGTCACAGCTTGGACTTCCCTTCTTTTTAACAAGCCTCTCCTGACATTACTGCCTCCTAGCCTCAAAAGTTTCAGTGTAGTTCCCATTCTGTGTTCTGGGGCCCTATCCTAGCCCTCGCACAATGTGCAGACTAGGAGGCCTGCTCTTGTCTATTTAATTGTCCTTGTCCCCGGTCAGAGTTGAGGCCCCATAAAGCAGCTCTTCCTTTCATGGGGCATGTAGTAAGCTACAGTGAAATAGAGAAAACGGATCCAGCCTTTAGTGTCTGCTTTTTAGAGACACAGTGTGACACACATAGTAACTAGCCATATTTTAAGATATCAAATGTACCCTTCTGCAGCCAATCAAGTGTTAGAACAGGAAGGCATTTTAGATAGTCTTTTCTCCTTCTGTAGGTTAAAAATGTAAACATAATAGAATCCTTTAAGTAGAAATAGATGACCCAGTTAGCAGCAATCCTAGGCCCCCATTGTAATAAGAGGTGTTCCCATAAAGAGGCTGAGGGGGTTGAAGGAGCCCCAGTTAGCAGCAATCCTAGGCCCCCATTGTAATAAGAGGTGTTTCCATGAAGAGGCTGAGGGGGTTGAAGGAGCTCTATTTAAGCTCCTCTACCTTTGCTCTGAAATGCAGAAACTATGTATGTTCAGTGATAGACACATAAGCCACTAGTCATACTATTCCCATGTGTGAGCTACAAGAAGGCCACCTTTCTGTGACTTGTAGGAAGAATTAAGGCATCTTTTTTCAGCCCTTCTGCCCACCTCTCCAGCCCTCAGGTCCTGGATCATTTTGCAAACCAGTTATCTAGTTGGGTAAAAGAAAGCATTTTTAAAAGGGGAGGAAGCTGGAGAGATGGCTCAGTGGCCTATAAAAGCCAAAAGAAGCTATCAGGTTCCTGGAACTGGAGTTACAGGTGGCTATGAGATGCCTTGTTTGTGCTGGGAATCAAAATCAAACCCAGGTCCTCACGAAGAGCAGCAGTGCTCTCTAGCCCCTGCCCCAGGACTTTAAATAGTTTTGTGTATATTTGACTCATACATGTCATGGTGCTGCCAATTCTTTTTGTTTCCTGTGTGTGTGTGTGTGTGTGTGTGTGTGTGTGTGTGTGTGTGTGTGTGTAGTGCTTCCCTAAGCCTTCTATGTTTTTAAGATCTGCCACTGTATGTGTGTTTAGTCCATTGCTTGTGCCTGCTTGTTGATGGATGTGGCTAATCTACTATACTATCTCATGGTATACATGTTCTCTGTTGGTCCTGCCCATGGGGCTGTTCTGGGCTGCCTGACACTATGATGTGGCAGATATCCTCTGTGATTGAGAGATAGCCCAGAAGTGGGATTGCTAGGTCCTAGAGCAGTGAACTTCTGAGATCTCTTCTAAGACCTTGATGTATCTGTGACCCATTTCCCATTTGCCTGAGTGGGAATGATAGGTTGCTTCAGATGTCTCCCCTTCACCTTGGATCTGGAATTTTACAGTGATAGCCTCCAGAGAGTAGAGAGAAAGGTTGGGATATTATTCTCCTGTAGGTTGAACTGTTCCGATGCCCACTGTTCCTTCTGTCTTGAGTTTATACCTGATTTCTGGGCCCTTTAGAGGCAGTAAGGGACAGTGGAACACGCTGACCTGAGCACACATTTGACTTCTCTGTGTGCGCTCTGTCACCAGGCCACAGGATGGATGTCAGGAGTCTACTTGCCAGCAATAAATCGAGTTTGCCCATCTCTATCCTTCCTGCTGGGAGACAAGAAAAGTCACTGCACATTTATGGCAGACTTATGTCTGAAATTTCCTTCAAAATAATCTGAAACAGAGGAACTGAGTACAATAAAGATCAAATGACTCTAAATTTTGTCATCCAAATGCACACACATCTTAGATTAAAAGAGAGAGCTATTAATTACACTAGGATCACAAACTAAGACCAGGATTGCTCTAGCAAACCAAGACACTGTACCCCAAGGAAAAATGATGGAACAGACCCTGAGTTGACCACTGTTGAAACTGGGCAACTTGCACCTAGAAGCTCATTCTATTGTCTGTTCGTTTGAAAATTACCATAATAAAAATCTTTAGGAGGATGCTTATTAGACTGCCAAAGCCCTCAGAAGTCTCCATTGTCGAGCTGGCAATTTAGCCCAGTGGAAGAGCGTTTTTCATGTATGAGTCCCTGGGTTTGGTACCTTCTCCTCCCCTAGCCCCCCAATTCTCCGTAACTATTTAGCCCTTATTGCCCAGGAAATTGGGACTCTTGCCAGTCTGTAAGAGTAGTAAGCTTAGGTTGTCTGCTGCCTGCATTCAGGGCACCCAGGTGGAGGTGGAGGTGAGCGGAGTTGATAGAAGAGCCCCACCTGCTCTTGTTGACAGGAAGAATGAGAAGCTGTGAGTTGTTCTAGCCTAATGGGACTTGGCTCGGCCTGCCCAGGGGCCAACCGCAGCAGGTCCTTCACATACTCACCACAGCCTGGTAGCAGTCTGTACATAGGCACACGTGATCGCTATCTGTGGCAGGAAGCAGCCTACAGATGGTGGGTTTTTAACCGGCATTCTGTGGCACACACACTTCCCTGTCCTACTTAACCTTCGCCCTGGTTTTAGCAGTTGCTGGAACTGAGGCTTAGAAGGTAGAAGTTTACTCCTCTGCTGGAAATAAACTCCAACCACAGGCTCATGTACCCACAATCGGTTACCTCTTTCCATAGTACATGGTCCTTCTTGACGCGGTTCCACGAAACATTAGTTATTCATTCATTCATTTATGTATTATGTATACACTGTTCGCCTGCATTCCAGAAGAGGGCGCCGGATCTCATTACAGATGGTTGTGAGCCACCATGTGGTTGCTGGGAATTGAACTCAGAACCTCTAGGAAGAGCAGCCGGTGCTCTTAACCTCTGAGCCATCGTTCCAGCCCCCATTGAATGGATATTATAAGAACCTCTCATATGCCAGGCTTAGAGGATATAGTAGTAAAAGAAAGGCTACCTTCAAGGAACTTACTGTCGAGGGGGCCACTGACATCAGATGCAGCAGTAATGACTGCTAAAAAAAAAAAAAAAAAAAGAGTAAAGTTGGTGGGTGACTGAAAGTGGAGAATTGGGGCTAAGAGGGTGTCAGAGGGACTGAAAAGCAGGTACAGCAAGGTGGGGTAGGAAAGGAAGGCCTCCCTCACATGCTGTTGAGTGGTCAGGATCACCTTTAGGATACTGTCATGTAGGAGCCACTGGTGACCTTAGTAAGTTTGGGATAGGTATAAAAAGGACAGGAAGGAGAAAGGTGAAGACACTCAGTACAAGCAGCTCTTTCTCTGTGCTTGAGATCCGCCTGCCTCTGCTGGGATTATAGGATGTACCACCACAGACTCCTTAAATTATCAGAAGAGATAGACACACCAGCACTCTTTACCATGTGAGGACACAAGAAGGCTATTGCCTGCAAGCCAAGAAACAGGCTCTCACCACACACATCTACTTTTAGCGCCTTGGATCTTGGAATTCTCAGTCAATAGGACTGTGAGAAATAAATATTGGCTCTTTAAGCCATCCAGTCCACAGTATTTAGTTACAGCAACCCAAACTGACTAAGACATCCCATATAGATTGTAGCAGGACCCACTGGGCAGTGGTGGCGCACGCCTTGAATCTCAGCACTCTGGAGGTGGGGACAGACGGACCTCTGGGAATTCAAGGCCACCCTGGTCTACAGAGAAAGTTCCAGGACAGGCCTCAAAGCTACAGAGAAATCCTGTCTTGAGAAAAAAAAAAATGTAGCAGGACCAAGGAATCCCAATTACTGTTTTGCTTTCTTTTCTGAGACAGGGTCTTACTATGTAACCCTGTCTGGCTTGGAATTCGGAGATCCATCTGCCTCTGCCTCCAGAGTACTAGAATTATAGGTATGCACCGCCATGCCCCGCCATGCCCAGTAAATTCTTTTTTAGATGGGATCTCTCTGGCCCCTGGGTGTCAGGTACTCACCACACAGACCAGGCTGGCTTTGGACTCAATAAGACCCTCCTACCTCTGCCTCCTGAGATTACAGACAGACGCCACCACCCAGACTCTTTAACTCTACTTTTAAAATATGGTACTGTGGGCCAGGTGTGGTGGTGCACGCATCAGATCACCCCAGAATTTGGAAAGCAGAAGGAAGCAGGTCTCTGAGTTCAAGATCAGCCTGATCTACTAGTGAGTTCCAGGACAGCCAGGGTTGTGTAGAGAGATCCTGTCTCAACAAAACAAAACAAGAATGGGCTCCCCCTGGACACACCCTAGGAGAAAATCCGTTCCCTGCTTTGCAGTTTCTGGTGGTCATCTACTTTTCCTATTGTGACCCCTTCTTCCATCTCTGTCGCTTCAGTGTAAATAGTCTTCAGATATTTTCCTGACTGCCTCCCATCATTGTATTTCTTCCTCTGGCTTTCTCCTGCCTCCCTCCTTTCCTCCTTTCTTCATAAGGATGCTTGGAATTCTGTAGGACCCCTCCCCCCCAGCCAATCCCATCCCATTGTAAGACTCTTCATTTATCACAACTGTGTAATCTGTTTTTCTATGTAAGGTAACATTCACAACATGTTTTGGGATTGGAATGTGGATGTTTTTGTAGGGCCATTATTCTGCCCACCACACATTGTATAAATGTGTACACATGTTGTAATTTAATGGTTAGGTTAGTAAAAGCACTCCTAGTTTACAGCTGAGGTAGTTCAGTCAGTAAAATGCTTGCCTGGAGGACCTAAATTGAGTCTCCAAAACATACATAAAAAAGATTGGGCTTAGTGGTGCATACTTTTAATACCAGGGCTGGGGAAGCAGTAAATAGACAGATCACTGGGAATCACTGGCTAGCCAGCCTAGCCCACTTGGCAAGTTTTAGGCCAGTGAGAGGCACTGTCTCAAAAAAAAAATCAAAGGTCGGCAGTGCCTGATAAATGATACCTGGGATTTGCCTCTGCCCCCACGTGCACACATGGCGCACACACACACCTGAGACTTCCCTCTGGCCCCCACGTGCACACACAGCACACACACACCTGAGACTTCCCTCTGGCCCCCATGTGCACACATGCATACACACACCTGAGACTTACCTTGGGCCCCCACGTGCACACACAGCACACACACACCTGAGACTTCCCTCTGGACCCCACGTACACACACACACACCTGAGACTTCCCTCTGGACCCACGTACACACACACACATACCTGAGACTTCCCTCTGGCCCCCACGTACACACATGGCACACACACACCTGAGACTTCCCTCTAGCCCCCACGTACACACACAGCACACACACACCTGAGACTTACCTTGGGCCCCCACGTACACACGCACCACTGCAGACAGTTTGGGAGGTGAAGTGCCCTGATGTTGACTTCATTTCTCTCTTTTTTTTTTTTTTCGAGACAGGGTTTCTCTGTGGATTTGGAGCCTGTCCTGGAACTAGCTCTTGTAGACCAGGCTGGTCTCGAACTCAAAGAGATCCGCCTGCCTCTGACTTCATTTCTCTTGAGTAGAAGAGAAAGCATAAGAATTCTAACGTGCTGATCTGTATTTTTCTGTTCTGTTTTCTGGATGCTTGCTTTTTAATTCTTTCCACGCATTTCAATAAGCAGTATTTGTCAATATTTATGTTCTTGAAGCCAATCTTCTGGGAAATTGATGTGCTGACTGGAAATGAGGAAATGTTAAAACCAATATAAAAATAGTCTTTGAGTCAAAATGTCAAAGTGAAGAAGGAATTTGCAGTTCTGTGGTCCTCTCATTTTGTAAGCATTTGTGAGTGAAAGGTCCGGTACACAGGCTGCATACTGACATAGTATTAATGTCCACAGAGTTGTGCTGACATTCTGCTACAGACCTTTTGCTTGCCAGACAGGTTTGTTACCATTAGGAGGTCCTAACTTTCTTAACCTTGGCTCTGTTGTCACAGTAAAGATTTATGAGATGTCCTCCTGTTCCCGCTATCACGTTGGAGCCTTTTCTTCCAGCCTCTTTGTTCCCACCCTCGACTTCCTCATTCTTATCCACCAGAGTCAAGGAATCTGAGCCAGAGAAGAAGAAAAACAATGAAATACTACGCTTTGCATGGCTCAGTAGAGATCACATACTATTTTAGGGATCTTAGAATTGGAGGTCCTTTTTATTTGTGCTGTGTCCAGAGACTCTAGGAAATTCCTTTGACCCTTTGGTCAGTACCTGTTGTACTCTAGGATCTTTCTTTCTAGCTGTGGCAGACAGAAAAGCAAAGACTTTTCGGACACCAATACTCCCTTTGGTAGAGCTGAATGCTGCCCTGTGCCTTCAGAAAACTCCGTCCTAGTCTTCTGGCATCTTTCTCTTCAGGTGCCATTTCAAAACACAGTGTGGCCCTGGACTATGTCCTAATATCTGCCTCCATGTTCTCTAGTCCATAAGTACAACTGAGAAGAGGATGTGCCAATGAGAAGGGGCCAGGGCTAAATACAAGCAAGACTCCAAATCTTCCTTGTTACTGTGCGCCAGGGCCAAGCTTGAGCTGATAGTTTTTGAGACATGAATGTAACCAACATATATTTTACAATTTGGGATTATAATAAGTACCTCAGAAGACCCTTCTAGTGGACTTCCAGTGATGTGAAGGCCAAGACCACTGATATTAGCAGACGTTAAGCTGCACAATGCAAACAAATAGCTTTATTCGATATGAGCAGTTATATATCATGGCCATTTGCCGGTAAGTCATACTAATCATAATCTGGCAATATATATAGTCAAGCACTTTTTCCTCTCGTCATTGAAAAATTCCAATCAGGTCAGGGGCTGGGCAGTGCCTTTAGAAATCCAGAAATAGGTGCAGCCTGGATTCTTGGTACCATTCTCCCCTTTGTCCTTTTCTCTTTCTTCACGGACTTTTTCTTCTCCAAACACTTTCAGACTCATTCTCCCCCTTCCTCCCTCTTTACCCTCTTTTCCCTTTTAAAAGAAAGGAAAGTTGGGAGCAGGAGAGATGGCTTAGAGGTTAAGAGTACCAACTCCTCTTCTAGAGGACCTGGGTTTGATTCCCAGCACCCACATGGTAACCCATAACTGTCTATAACTCCTACATGTGATACGCAGATATATATTCAGGCAAAACACCCATACACATATAATAAATGACTCAAAAACCAAAACAGAATTCGGATCTCAGGGGGGGGGGTGAGGAAAGCTAATTGAGTATTAGGATTTTAACTATATCAGTAAAGAGCCCGAGAACTTAGAACCCAGTCTTTAGTTGGTGGAGAAAAAAGCCTGCCACAAGGCAGTCCCAAGGCCAGCCCTATTTCCTTTGGAGGTTTGCCTAGGATTGTTGCTACATTGCGACTGTTTCCGCCACCAGTGCCTGGCCCTGCACTGTCCCTGGACACTCCTTTCTGTTATGATATAGAGACAACCCACAAGTTTTTGGTACTGATAATTGCCCTGTTTACTTAGACACCAGCTTTTCTTCTTTCTCATTTGTTTTTATTTGTAGATAGGGAATGCTAGTTTGAATGTAATTGTCCCCATAAGCTCGTAGGAGTGGTACTGTTAGGAGGTGTGGCTTTGTTGGCGTGGGTGTGGCCTTGCTGGAAGAAGTGTGTCACTGTGGGGGTGGGCTTTGAGGTTTCCCATGTTCAGGAAGCACCATCACCACCACTACCCAACCCCATGAGTCAGTCCACTTCCTGTTGCCTGCAAGATGTAGAACTCTCAGCTCCTGCAACACCATGTCTGCCTGCTCTGCATCATGATAATAATGGGCTGAACCTCTGAACTGTAAGCGAGCCACCCCAACTAAATATTTTCTTTATAAGAGTTGTCACGGTCATGGTGTCTCTTCACAACAATAAAAAAAAACCTAAAACTTAGGGTCTCACTATATAGCCCTAACTATTCTGAAACTCACTATGTAAACCAAAGTTGATCCTGAACTCAAAGAGATCCACCTGCCTCTGCCTCTTTGAATGCTAGGATTAAAGTCTACCAACTGCTTCAGGCTCTATAGGAGAGATGACTTAGAGGTTAAGAGCGGTCATTGTACTTGCTTCCTGTAACTGATGCTATGAGGAAAGAGTTAGGGCGTCCATCTGCTCTTGAAGAGAACACTAGAAAGTCCACACTAGTGGTGATCAAGATTATTGGGTCCGAGGAACAGGTATATTATGACATGTTAGATATTGAAATTGACAACGGGAGATGTGGGTGAAAGTAGAACATGGTACTCAGCTAAATAAGCATGTTATGGCTAGATTTATCCGTCTTAATTGCCTAGACTTTAGGTAATCCCTGATATCTGGGAACTAGAAGTTCTAGCTTGATCCTTTGGATATTGAACAATCTTCCATTTTCAACAGATGGTTAAAATCCATTCTTTATATAAGACATCTCCAAAATGCAAACCAAATGCCCCCACTGGAGACCATACATCTACATTTTTTTTTTTTGTGGTGGTTGGGATGCTTATAAACTTGTCCAAGCATGGTGGCCAGGCAACAGATAATAAATCAATGTTCATCTTTGCCCAGTCATTGAAAACTTGGTTTCACATTCAGGCTAAGGTTTCATTTTCTTGTGCCAATCAGGCTGGGGTCATCACATTCTTGTCCCCATCTACCATCCTGTCCCTGCTAAGTAGCCCTCTTACCACTTAAAGAAATGGATTAAAAGGAAAGAGGTGTGAAGCAGTGAGTAGCCTGAGCTCCTGCTTCTGGCAGGTGCTTTTCTTATCTCCATCTGGCTGGCATGCTGCTGGGGAGCCTGGACTTGTGTAGCAGGATGGATTGGAGCCGGAGCCCCTGGTTCCTTAGTGCACACTGTTCCCTTTGCTTCCAGCTGTAGATGTCTTCGCTGAACCTGTGCTGGTTTGCAGTGAGTGAACAAGAAGAAAGAATAATAGAATAACTTTACTGAGTATGTGATTGAGCTGGTAATTTGTTTAAATATGTATTTTTCATATATTCTTTGCATATACTTCTCAAAATTTAGCAACCCAAAAAATTGGTGTTCATCCTGGTGAATTGGTACAAACCTTTAATTCCAGCACTTGAGAGGCAGAAGCAGGTAGAGTTCCGTGAGTTCGAGGCCAGTCTGGTCTACATGGTGAGTTCTAAATTCAAGGGGAATAAGTAAGTTCAGTGATACTCCCTAGTGGAAAGCTAGAAATAATTGAGCGGCAGGAAGCATTCAGGACTTAACACTAGAGAAAGAAAGGATCGAAAATCTATCTAAAGAAAGACTGGAGCCTGCATGCTGGAAGAAAGGGAAAACTGATGGGAAAGACATGCCTAAGCATATCCTGGTAACATTTCTGAATCTTAGGGTGAAAAGAAAAACCTTTCAAGTTTCAAGCCAAATTAACAAATTATTTACAAAAGAAAAAGAATTAGGGCTGGAGAGTTGGCTCAGTGGTTAAGAGCACTGTCTGCTCTTCCAAAGTTCAATTCCCGGCATGGTGGCTCACAACCATCTGTAAAGAGGTCTGGTGCCCTCTTCCGGCCTGCAGGCATACACACAGACAGAATATTGTATACATGATAAATAAATAAAATAAATATTTAAAAAAAAAAGAATTAAATTGACCCCAGATTGCCTGTTTGCAACACCTGGAAAATAGAAAATGGTAAAATTTCTTTTGTAAACCAGGGATTCAAGGAATATAAAAGAAACTTGTACTCAGAGGAAAAGAAAGGGCTTTGAGCTTGTGTAAGGATTCAAAGTGTGTGCTCTCCTCTTCCCAGCTGTCTTTGTCCTTAACATGCCAAGAGGCTTTGCTCTTCCTGTCGAGGTGTGCGTGCCTGTGTGGATGCACATGTGTGGGTGCGTGTGGCAGCCAGAGGTTATTCCAGGTGTTTTCTTCACTGTCTTCGCCACCTCATTTTGAGACAGGGTCTTTTCTTCTTTTTTCCTCCCTGAAATAAGGCTTCTCTTTTATTTATTTATTTATTTATTTATTTATTTATTTATTTATTTATTTATTTATTATGTACACAGTGTTCTGCCTCCATGTATGCCCACATGCCAGAAGAGGGCACCAGATCTCATTACAGATGGTTGTGAGCCACCATGTGGTTGCTGGGAATTGAACTCAGGACCTCTGGAAGAGTAGTCGGTGCTCTTAACCTCTGAGCCATCTCTCCAGCCCCCCCTCTTATTCTTTTTTTTGGTGTTTTTTTTTTTTTTTTTTTTTGGTTTTTCGAGACAGGGTTTCTCTGTGGTTTTGGAGCCTGTCCTGGAACTAGCTCTTGTAGACCAGGCTGGTCTCGAACTCATAGAGATCCGCCTGCCTCTGCCTCCCAAGTGCTGGGATTAAAGGCGTGCGCCACCACCGCCCGCCCCCCCCCTCTTATTCTTTTGAAACATTCACATCTCTGCTCAGTTGTTACTTCTCTCCTGAAAGTCTGCTCTGTCTAAATTCACCCTTCATCTTCCTCTTCATATCATATAGCCTGGCCCTTTATCTAGTGCTTCATTATGAAAAACAGCTTACAGCAATTCTGAGAGATGTTAGTCCATCAGCTACCGTTATGTACTTCATTTTAATGTAGCCACCTAAACTTCTAGTGTCAATGACATGTCGTCTACTGCAGTTTAGCCCTTTTCTGGGGGGCGGGGGTCAGAGTCTCATATAGCACAGGCTGGCCTCAAACTTACTGTGTGTCTGAAGATGACCTTTAAATTTTTGATCCTCCTGCCTCCACTTCCTAAGTGCCATCACCACACCTAGTACAAGTTTTTGTAATTCAGGTAAAATTATGAAATAATGAAATCTCAAATCTGAAGTTTATATTTGATAAATTTGACAGATGCATATACATGTACAGCCAAACCGTCCTCTTCATGTAGAAGATCATCATTACCCAGGAAAATTCTCAAATTACCCTCTCTGTCAACCTCTGTCCCTCAGAGTCAGCCACTATTCTGATTCTACTCACAATCCGTCAGTTTTGTTGTTCTCAGTATTTTTATCCATTCTATTAATGGACAGTTAGGCTGTCTCCAGTTGTTGTTTTGTTGTTGTTGTTTGTGGTTTTTCGAGACAGGGTTTCTCTGTAGCTTTGGAACCAGTCCTGGAACTAGCCCTTATAGACCAGGCTGACCTCGAACTCACAGAGATCCGCCTGCCTTTGCATCTCGAGTGCTGGGATCATAGGCTGGGGTGTGTTTTGTAAGAAACAAGCCTACCTCTTTCCAAATAGCTGTCATCTGTTATTTCATGTTACAGCTGTTCCAAATCCTCACTGACATTTGGTTGATGTCAGTTTTATTATTTGACATTTTTAACGGACACAAATTTATTATGGTTCTCCAAGGAAATAGAAACTGTGCACACGCATATGTGTGTATGTGAAGAGATTTTTTTAAATAGGAATTGGTATGACTTGTGAAGCTAAGGGATCCTATAGTCAGTTGTCTGCAAACTGGAAGTCAGGAAAGCCGGTTGTGGTGTTTCTTTGCTTTTTTCCCCCCAGTGGTGTTTACAGAAAGGGCAGTAGTGTCAGTCTCGGTCCAGGGCAGCAGTCTGTGTCCCATGGAGCGGTCAGACAGAGAATGGAGATCTCACTTCTTTCACCTTTTTATTGTGTTCAGGCCCTCAGCAGATTGTATGAGACCTACTGCACTGGGAGGGCAGTCTGCTCTGTAGTCTACCCAGCCTGGTGGCAGTGTTTCTGCAGACACACTGCCAGAAACACCCAGGAATATCTTAGCCAAATATCTGGGGACCCCACCACCCAGTTATGTTCACACACACGTGTGTGCACGCACGCACACACACCTCCACACACACACAGTGGGCTGCCCCTTGGCTCTGGAAGACAACTGCAGAGGCCATGTCCAGAAGAGTTAATGAAAGAGAAAGGAATTAGAACTTCTGGGCCTTGTATGCTCCGAATACTCTTCGGGAGGCATAACGCGTACTTCATCTCATCAGGTGATATATTGTGCATTGGGTTTTTGAAGGGGAGAAGTATGGAGAGAAAATATACATATATGTCTTTGTGCTTGAAGAATGTAGAACCTATGGTATAGAAGTGTTTGGAGTGGCCGGGGGGGTGGTGGTGCACATCTTTAATCCCAGCACTCAGGAAGCAGAGAGACAGACAGATCTCTGAATTCAAGGCCAGCTTGATCTACTGAGCGAGTTCCATCCAGGACAGCCAGAGCCACATAGACAAACCCTGTCTCAAAAAATCAAAAAAGTAAAAAAAAAAAAGAGAGAGAGAAATGTTTGGAGTGTCCCCCATATGGTATCTTTGTCACCTGTTTATAATACATCCCACTTAGTCAGCTTCTGTAGCCAAGTCCTGTTTTATTGTCAATAAGCATCGCAGTATGTGGCCAGATGGTGGCATCTGGGACTGCCTGGTAGAAAGAATTGGGGTGGTACCCCGGTGCTCCCAGCTGAGTGCTGCCACATCATTCCATTGTACAGCTAGGAGGCCCCTCTCAGATATGCAGCTCCCTTCACTCTGGTTGCTTCTTTTGATTACTCCACCTTTAGGTGATCCCAAAGACAGGCAGAACTGGGGCAGCCATTAAAATAGCGCATCGGCATCGGGAGGGTGGGGAGAGAAACTGGAGCAACAAGCAGCCAGCTCTTGGTCCTGCTAGGAAATCAGGTCTTAAAGGAGAAGGTTACAGTTGGGAAAATAAGAAGTACATCTGTGCCCAGAGCATGGTTTTTTGTTTTGTTGTTTTTGTTTTTCGATACAGGGTTTCCCTATGTATCAGCCCTAGCTGTCTAGCTGTCCTGGAACTTGTACTGGTAGACCAGGCTGGTCTTGAACTCACAGAGATCTGCCTACCTCTTCCTTCTAAGTGCTGGGATTAAAAGCATGCACTACCCGGGCACCACCGCTGCCCGGCTAGCATGGAGATTCTTAAAATTTACTTTGTAGAATATTTGGGAGGTGGGTTGGGAACGCTCTGGGACTAGCTACTTAGTCTGGTGCTGTTGTCAGACTGAAAAGCCAGGTTAGCCTGCCCCAGGAAGAAGCTTTTTAATTTACGTGACTCTGTGATCTTTCTTGAGGTCACTCTTGGATCACCTGCCAGTGGTCCTAACCTGACATTGTGAGTGGGCTGACCTGGCACACTACAGACTTACCTTCTCTTGGCTTGAGTCTCTGATAGATTACTGATGAGGATTCCCCCTTAAACAGGATACTCGTAGAAAGAAAGCAGCTGGGCTCTGGAGGATCAGTTCCCTTTGCTTTTCTGGTTGAGAAAGGAGAGAAATTGGATCTTCATTATGTCTTCTGTTGGTTACTTTTTTTAAAAAATATTTATTTATTTATTGTATACAGTATACAATATTCTGTCTTGTGTATGTCTGCAGACCAGAAGAGGGCAGCTGACCTCATTACAGATGATTGTGAGCTACCATGTGGTTGCCGGGAATTGAACTCATGACCTTTGGAAGAGCAGGCAATGCTCTTAACCACTGAGCCATCTCTCCAGCCCCTGTTGGTTACTCTTGATTAAATCTTGTAGCAATATTTGCGTGATAGAGCCACCAAGCACAGAATCGGACCAATGCACATGAATGTACTCCTTCCTCATCTGAAACATGAGTGGAACAGGTCACCACCTCTGCTCAGTGCATTGACTGGAGACAAGCTTAACTAGTGTCAGTAGCAAAGGTGGTACCACTTACCTCCAGGTGTGCCAGGTGACTGCTTCAGGAGCACTTGGGGAGCATCTTGAAGAGACCACCTGTGGTTTTCTCTGGAAGGAAAGTAAAGCTTTTAGCCACTCTGACGCACTGCTGAGACCTCTGAGGAGTTCTGAGAGGCTTAGTCACCTCTGCAGACTTTTGGTTTATCTTGGTTTGCCAGGCTGACTTTCATTCAGTGTGAACGTCTTCCAAAATGGGAAAAAGATTTTCAAGAAATTCCACCCTTCAGATAGTTCATAAATATCAGTACTTGTCATTCCATAGGGTGTTGATGCTGAACCAGGAGTGGACAGATACAAGAAAAGATTGGGGCAGTAAAGTGGTAGAATCCGTCTTGATCATCGGATGACCTTTCAGGAAAGAAGGTGGGGACATTGGCTTTTCCCCTTTAGCTCCCCATTTTCTTCCCCCCTTACCTTTTGCTCTTTATTTTCATTGGAAAGGTAATATGCAAACTCAGCGCTTTACAGCTGGTGCTGCAGGCTTTGTGCCCAATAGAGTGCTGGATTCTGGGATGCTAACCTTCTACATTGACAGAATTCCTAGAAAAATTATTATCCATGTTTAGGGATTATCTAGAAACATGGCTGGGGGGCATTGCAGAAAACTTGGAAGTGATTTGAAGACCTATGTCTATGTTGGGTTCACTGCTAAACCGTTTGGTACAGCAGGGTGCTGACTTGTGGCCAGACTTGTGGCTGTCAACTCTCCCTTTCTGGCTCTGTTAATGTTGAACAAGTTACTTGAGCCTTTGAACTTCCCTGTGTTCCTATGAAATAGAGTTAATATAGTACCTGCCTGCTGGTAGTACTCACACTGTATGATAAATAAGAAGCTGTGTAAAGCACAGTGGCCGTCCTTAGCAATGACTCAATAAGGGCAGAATACCATTTACCTATTATATTGCATGGGGAGACTCGTTCCCACGTTGGAAGGATGGAAAGGTCCAGTGGTGGGACCCAGCAGAATCTGTGCGGCTGTGCCCTTCTTGTCTCTGAGTGCATCTACTTAGTCTTGGTCTAACTAGCCCTCTCTTCTTTCCTCATCATTTATTGCTCTAGGCCTGATGATGATGTTATCTCGTTCAGTCTTTGCAAACATGAGATGAATTCCTCCATTTTTTCCCACTAATAAAACTGGGGGCCAGTGAGGGATATATTACTTGCCAAGGTCATGAGTCTAGAAAACCCTTGTCATCTTGTCATTCTCTGCTTGCATAAAAATAGTCCCTAATTACTTCATGGAACTTGTAAAATAAAACAAAAACACTGAGAGGCACAGACTACTTTAGTTAAGACACGATTCTCCCCACCACACTACTCTTCATCTACCAGAGGTAATGGTTCCCACCTCAACTCTTTCTCAAAATCCCATGGCCCGTTTTTCTTCCCTGATGGAAAGAACTTTGGACTGAGACCTAAGAAGACCCAGTGTAATCTCAGCTCTACTGTGAGCTCACAGTGCTTGCTCCAAGGCCTTTTTGGGGCCTGTTCCCTCTTCAGTATAATGAAGAGATTGCTCTAAACCCAAGAGTCTGAGCCTTTCATCTGTTGCTGAGTGTCCTGCTTGCCAATATCTCAGTGATAACTTCACCCCTTCTCCTTCATTCAGATCTCACTCAGATACAGGACTGTTGTGATGCTGTTTCAGGCATCACCTGATTCTTCTCAGAAACGCTGGGGGAATACGGCATGGAAAGTGCAAACTTTGTCTAGTAACAGATCCTTGCATACTCTGTGTCCGTGCTCAGGCTGCAGTTAGGAGGCCGCTCTGGAGCTCCTCCTTCCATGCCACTACAGCCCCATCCCTCAGCCTGCACACAGTGAGTGGTAGCAGGGAGTGCAGCAAACAAGTATTCTCTGGGCCATTGGAATTCTTAAGAAACCTTGCTCTTTTGAGTTGGAAGCATCAGAAAATCTTTTGTAAACACACAAGAGCTTAGGCTGGCAATGAGTGTCTTTATTCTGAGACTCAGGTTTATTCCCATCTCTCCATTGCATATGACACTGGATCTGCACGTTTCTAATCCGGCTTAACAAGCAGCCTGATGTCGGGCGGTGGTGGCACATGTGTAATCCCAGCACTTGGAAGGCCAGCCTGGTCTACATAGCGAGTTCCAGGGCAGCCAGGACTGTTACACAGAGAAACCCTGTCTCGAAAAAACAACAACAAAAGCAGCCTACTTCTGCTAGAAAAGCTAGGTATAGCACACTCCTATCTCAAGCTTCTAATGATCTTCTGGGTTTTGTTACTTATGGACTTGTAACTGTGCAGAGGTCAGATATTGTACTGTTTCTAAGACCTCAGGTGAGGTGTTTAGATGCTGAGAATTTTTAGGGAGTAGGGCCTATTCCATGGACTCCACATCAGCTGTAGTTAGCTGAGTGCCTCATCTCCTGTTTAGTCCTGTAGCATTGTCACTACTGCCTGTGATGGCACATGGCTTTTTTTTTCTTTTTCGGGGAGGTGGGTAGAGACAGAGTTTCTCTCTAGTCCTGGAACTTGCTCTGTAGACCAGGCTGACTTCTTTATTCAGAGAGATCCACCTACCTCTGTCTCCTCAGTGCTGGGATTAAAGGTATGTGCACCACCACTACCTGGCTTTTTGCATTATCACTGAGGAAAATATTTGAAGATTTCAAGTAAGTACCTGTATGACTTGTTTCCTGTTTCCGTGCCACTTCACCCTAGTCACAGCTTTCCATACAGATTAGCAAGGCATCATGTGAGGAACGCTGGGGAAGGTGTGAACTCCTCTATCTTGGGATTCACGGCTGTGTGTTTAAATGCTTGGCCTTTTAGCTGTTTATTTAATAATGTTTCAGGGGAGACAGAGGCAGGCAGATCTGTGAGTTCAAGGCCAGCCTGGTCTACATAGCAAGTTCCACATGAGCCAGGACTACAGTGAGGCCCTGTGTCAAAAAAAGGCAAGGTATTGGGAGTAGGCTTAGTGGTTTAATAGCACTGGCTGCTCTTGCAGAAGACCAGGTTTGGTTCCCAGAACCCATATGGTAGCTCACAACCATCTGTAACTTCAGTTCCAGGGAATCAGATGCCCTCTTCTGACCCCTGTGGACCAGTCATACATATATACAAGCAAAACACATACAAAATTTCAAAAGTAAATATTGTAGATGGTCTTTATCAACATCAAACTATGGTAATTCTAACTGAAAACTAATGGAAAAGTGAGATCTGCAACAGTAATTAGATGTATTATGTTGTGTTTGCACATTCAGGCCAGGTAAGAGTCATTGTTACAGCTGGGCAGGGGTAGGACACGCCTTTAATCCCAGCACTGGGGACTTAATCCCAGCACTGGGGACAGAGAGGTAGGTGGATCTCTGTGAGTTCAAGGCCAGCCTGGTCTCCAGAGCTACACAGAGAAACCCTGGCTGGGGGCGGGGGGGGGGGAAACCCATAAAAACATAGTCATTGTTACCAAAGAAAGAAGCTTTGATAGCCTATAGTATTTGTGATATATACAAATGGATGCAGACAAATCAATAACTTTTCAAAGTTGGTGGTTCTATGGTAGAATTTGCATTCAAAGAATTGATCTCTTTGAAATTGTTCAATAATAGAAAATAGAAAATACTGATATAATAACAGTTCATCTGTCTTACTACTAGGCATATTCATCAGTGCATTAACATGCTGGGGGCGGAGAATAAACTGTGGATGTGGGAGGGGGAGTTAGCTTTGCTTAATCGTCGTTTATCTCAGAAGATTCTCTTATATTTTTAGTTGTGAACCTAGCTTTTAACGGATGGGCCATCCCTCCAGCCCACTGAGAAGATTCTCAGCCAGAATTTACCAGTACTTTTAGAGTGCTGAGGAAACCCTTTGGTGTATAACAGTCCAGATTGCCTAGGAATGAAATAGCAGATTACAGTGCCCTGTGTTCATCTGCATTGAGAGCAGCTGCTTTATTTAGTAGTGTTTAGGACCATGTTGAAGAGCTGCACCCCCTTCCCCCACCTGCTCACATATTGGTAAAGGACATAGCTGCCTTCGTTTCAAGGGAGGCCAAGGACTCTTTAGTGAGGGGTGAAGGTGCTCCCCAAGGGCAGGTGACCGGAGGAATAGCGGTACAGGCGACAGCAGTGACAATGGCAGGGTGGGAAGCTCTCTTATTTAAGGATTATTCAGCTGCGTTCGCTGGCTGCTTCCCTGACCTTGTCTGCTAGGCCTCATTGGAAAGCGTCTAAAAGAATATCAAACTCAAGTCAGGAAGCTCTGCTAAATGCTGTGTGGTAGAAAAAGAACCCTAGTGAAAGTTGAAGGCTATGGGGAAAGGAAAAATCTCAGGGACTACAGATTGAACACAATGCCCATCAAAATCCTAGCAAAATTCTTCAAAGACCTCAAAAGAACGGTACTCAACTTCATATGGAAAAGCAAAAAACCCAGGATAGCCAAAACAATCCTGTACAATAAAAGAACGTCTGGAGAGCATCACAATCCCTGACTTCAAACTCTACTACAGAGCTACAGTACTGAAAACAGCCTGGTATTGGCATAAGAACAGACAGGAGGACCAATGGAACCCAATAGAAGACCCAGATATCAATCCACACATCTTCAAGTACCCGATCTTTGATAAAGAAGCAAAAAATATCAAATGCCAAAAAAAAAAGCATATTTAACAAGTGGTGCTGACATAACTGGATATCAATATGTAGAAGAATGAAAATAGACCCATATCTATCACCATGCACAAAACTCAAGTCCAAATGGATCAAAGACCTCTCAGCATAAAGCCAGCCACACTAAACCTTATATAAGAGAAAGTGAGAAACCACTTCCTAAATAGAACCCCAGCAGCACAGACACTGAGAGAAACAATTAATAAATGAGACCTCCTGAAACTGAAAAGCTTCTGTAAAGCAAAGGACACGGTCAACAAGACAAAACAACAGCCTACAGAATGGGAAAAGATCATCACTAACCCCACATCAGACAGAGATCTGATCTCCAAAATATACAAAAAAACTCAAGAAATTAGACACCAAAAGAACATATAATCCAATAAAAAAAAATAATGGAGTACAGACCTAAATAGAGAACTCTCAACAGAGGAATCTAAAATGGCTGAAAGACATGCTCAACATTCTTAATCATCAGAGAAATGCAAATCAAAACAACTCTGAGATTTCATCTTATACCTGTAAGAATGGCCAAGATCAAAAACACTGATGACAACTTATGCTGGGGAGGTTGTGGGGAAAAGGGAACACTTCTGCATTGCTGGTGGGAATGCACGCTGGTACAACCCCTTTGGATGTCAGTGTGGTGATTTCTCAGAAAATTAGGAAACAACCTTCCTAATTAAAGGCTTGCACCACCACTGCCCAGTTTCTGTGGCTATCTAGTGTGGCTGCTGGAATTAAAGGTGTGTGCCACCACTGCCAGGCTAGTGTGGTTTTTAAACATAAGCAAAGAAAGCCAGCCTACAAACCACAATCCCAGAGAACTTAGACAACAATGAAGACACTAAGAGAGACTCACATAGATCTAATCTACATGGGAAGTAGAAAGTAGAAAAAGACAAGATCTCCTGAGTAAATTGGGAACCTTGGGGGAAGCTTGAATGGGAGAAGGGGAGAGGCAGGGAGGGAGCAGAGAAAAATGTAGAGTTCAATAAATATCAATAAAATTTTAAAAAGGGAAAAAAAATCTCAGGAATTAGTGAAGGAAAAATTGGTTTTGGCTCTGTCCAGAGCACTGACCCCACACAGTTGCCGTGGTTGAGCATGTCCACACAGACTATGGATATCTGGATTTGGAGAAGATATTTCATGCTGTTTTCCTCTCTTTCAGGTTTCAAGTGCCCCATTTGCTCCAAGTCTGTGGCTTCTGATGAGATGGAAATGCACTTTATAATGTGTCTGAGCAAGCCTCGCCTCTCCTACAATGGTAAGGGTTGTCTATCTAGTCTGCTTCCTGATGTCAAGATAAGATGAATAGTAGGGGCATAGCCTCCAGGTGAGGGGACTCTATAGTTTTCTTTCAGCCCGGATAGCTGTGTGGTAGTGGGGAACCTGCTATTTCAGGAGCCTTGGTTGTAAGTTGGGGTGCTGAGGAGTGGCCCAGGAAGCCAGGTCCCTCAGGGATGTAGTGGTGAGAAGGCAGATGTAGCAGGAATAATAAAAACCCAGAGACAGATATTGGGGTTCAAGCTAAAGAACAGAAAAGCAGAACGGCCAGCCACTGGCTCTTACCTCTACCTCACACTGAAATGGGCGACCCTGCCTCAGTGAATCTTCAGAATGAGACTGAGTGTAAGAGCTGGTTCCTCCCATTTCATATTCTTCTCTAGTGCTGGGATTAAAGGCGTGCACCACCACTGCCCAGTTTCTGTGGCTATCTAGTGCAGCTGCTGGATTTAAAGGTGTGTGCCACCACTGCCAGGCTAGTGTGGCTGCTTTACACTCTGATCTTCAAGAAAGCTCTATTTATTAAAACACAAATAATATACCACTGTAGAATGCTCTCAGCATTTTTTGAGGATTGTGTTTCTCCTCAAAAATCTCAAGGACTAGAGCTATAGCTCAGTGGTAGAATGGTTGCCAGGCATGCACAAGGCCCTGGGCTCTGTTTTATCACACACACACACCCCATTATAGTTTGTCAGTTTTAGATTTTTCCAACAAGATTTTGTTCTTGATGGAGAGGGAGTTATAAAAAAAAAAGATTTTGTTCTTTTTTTTTTTTTTTTTGGTTTTTCGAGACAGGGTTTCTCTGTGGTTTTGG
>NC_022011.1:16311529-16315624 GCF_000317375.1 Microtus ochrogaster | reverse complement strand
AAAAAAAAAAAAAAAAAAGAACTTGCTGGCCAAAGGATGGCATGTTGTATGTCTTGGTACATGCAGCCTGAAGACCTGGACATTCCTGAAGGTCAGCTCCAAGGCAGGCTGTGGCCCTGTCTTTCTTCCCAGACAGCCTTTCCTTTTCTCTGTGACAGCCCTGTTCCTGTTCTTTTTCTTTAGCCTTCCCCTGCTGATGCTCAGCTTTGTCCCGTTACCCATCTCCGCCTGGGACCATGGAGGGAGAGGGCTTTTCCCCACATCTCATAGCGTGCTGCAGTCATGGCCTCAAGTACTGTGTTCACTCTGTCCTACATGTGTTGAGACCTTATGAAGACTATTTTGTCCAGTGACAAAAAAATGAGAGCTCTCTGTAGACACTGCCTTTGCTGTCATAGGACAAAGAATCTTCACAAGGGTGTTGGCCTGAGGGAACTTGGCTTTTAGAGTCATTGAGGAGAACTTTGTAATAAAGTCTGTGGCAGACAAAGTGCCATCAGGATTAAGTAAAACAAAGTCACCTCACATGCTCATGTGGTCTCCAGCTTATTTCCCAGAGTACCCAGGTCTTCCTGTACCATCACTGAGTGACTGGTCTGTCCTCACCAGCAACCGGGGAAGCCCTTTAGAGCAGTGGTTCTCAACCTTCCTAGTTGCCATTGTTTTAATATCATTTCTCGTGTTGTGGTGACCGCCCCCACACAGTTAAATATTTTCGTTTCTACCTTATAACTGTAATTTTGATACTCTTAAGAATCATGCCAGGCGATGGTGGCGCACGCCTTTAATCCCAGCACTCGGGAGGCAGAGGCAGGCGGATCTCTGTGAGTTCGAGACCAGCCTGGTCTACAGAGCTAGTTCCAGGACAGGCTCCAAAGCTACAGAGAAACCCTGTCTCGAAAAACCAAAAAAAAAAAAAAAAAGAATCATAATGTAAATGTCTGATATGTAAGATATCTGCTATGTGAAAGGGTCTTTGGGCCCATGTGTTGAAAACCATTGCCTTAAAGGAACGGAAGACTGGCCATCTGAGACAGCGCCACTGTGGTTCTCCCTCTGATCCTTGGTTTTCCTTTATCCTTTACATTAGAAGCCTCCTCCCCCATCTGTAAGATACAGGCAGTTCAGGGTTGTCTTTTCCCGCCAGAGATAGGGAGGCCAGACACTCCAGCCCTATGAGTAGAGTTTATCCTGTGCACAGGACGGATGGAGAAAGGAGGCTGTGGCAGTGTGAGCATGTCATGTTCGGTCTTCATTTTTGTTCATTTCAGTCTTCATTTTTTAAAAATATTTATTATCTATACAGTGTTATATATGCCTGCAGGCTGGAAGAGGGCATTAGATCTCATCTTGGATGGTTGTGAGCCACCATGTGGTTGCTGGGAGTTGAACTCAGGACCTTTGGAAGAGCAGCCAGTGCTCTTAACCTCTGAGCCATCTCTCCAGCCCTCAGTCTTCATTTTGTTCATGAAAGAGAACAGTGTTTGGGGCTGGGTGTGGTGCCTCTCGCCTTTAATCCCAGCACTCTGGAGGCAGATGCAGGTGGATCTCTGGGTTCCAGGACAGTCAAGGATGCACATAGAAACAGTGGGGCGCTTGGGGGGCAGTGTTTGCTACCTGGGTTTGTGTATGACTAGAACCCCTAGTAAATGTTTTGAATTCAGACAAAACATGAACTTTTGGGTCCTTAGGCCAAAGCTTCGAAGGCAAGAACTCTGGGCTTACTTTGATTTTACTGGTAACATATTCTACCTAGTTTCTCATCACCCCAATCTACTTATCTACTTTAACAAAAAAAAAAAAAAAAAAAAAAAAAAAAGTGTTTCCGAAAAGATGGCTTAGCTCCTTAGTTAGGAGCTTGGCTGCTTTTCCTGGGGACCTGACTTCAGTTTTCAGGACTCATGTGCCAGGTCATAGACATCTGTAACTCCAGCTCCAGAGGATCTAATGGCTTCTCATTCCCACAAGCACCAGGAACACCTGTGGTACGTACATAGATGTACATACCGGTAAAACACCTATACACTTGAATAAATCTTTAGGATACAAGTTCTAAAAGAGAAAGTAAGGAGGGAATCTGTGGCTGTAAGCCATGAGCTCGTGCTCTCTCTGGAAAGGGGCGATGTGAAGCTTTCTTGGGTGGTGGTGAAGTTCTGTTTTCTCATCTGCAGAGCCTGGTTAGTGGTTAAGAGCACTTGTTGTTGGCAGAGGACCGGGCTTGCTTCTCAGCACTCACATGGAGGTTCACTACCTCCTTGGACACCAGGCACACATGTGGTGCATAGACATACATGCTCATAAAACACACAAAATAATAAAATAAATGTTTTTTTAAAAAATGTAAGTAACTAGAGGGCTGAAAATGCGGTTCAGGGGTAGAGTGCATGCCTGTGGTGTGTGAGGCTGTGTTTCATTTCCAGAAGTAGGAGAAGGAGAGTGGGGAGACGGGGAGAGTAAGCACCGTGAATTGGAAAGCAAGCCCTAGAGCCTCCTGGTCACTGCCCTGGAGACCAGAAATGCATACACATTCACTCACACCTTCCACTGTTGCAGGCACAATTGAGGAAATTTCTATAAAATTTATGATAGTTATGGAAGATGAAATTTAGTTAACCACCAAAAAAAAAAAAAAAAGTAGAGCCTCTTAAATGAAGCAGATAGAAAGTAGTATTTTTCTTATTATGAGGTTTGGCCCAAGTGGAGGGTTGGAAGGCCTCCAGTAGTTGCCTGCCAGATTATTTTTTTAAAATTTAGGGAAAGCAAGACCAGTTTTACTGGTCCAACCAGTACTCAGAGAAAAAGAAAACTGGCACCTAGTGCTGCTAGGGCAAGGACTTAGCCAGGGAGTCCCTGCTGGGGGAACAAGGGAGCCAAACCGCAAGCAAGCAGCCATTAGTATTCTTACTTCCGGGCTTTCCTGTGGCAGCCCTGGAATTTAGGACTGCTAGAAACTGAGGGAGTTACAGAGACGAGAGGAAGGCGGTGAGGAGCCTCTAGGTAAACTTGATTGCCTTCAATACCTAGATCTTTCCTTTCCTAAACTCTCTGGCCGTCGTACTGCCCAGATAGCAATACAGAAGGTCCTGAGTTGGAGGTATGACTCTTCCTTAGCAGAAGAGCATTGTGATGGAGGCGCACACCTTTAATCCCAGCACTCAGGAGGCAGAGGCAGGCGGATCCTTAAGTTTGAAGTCAGCCTGATCTATAGAGTGAGTTCCAGAACAGCCAGGGCTTCACAGAGAAACCGTCTTGACAAACCATACAAACATGAATTAGAAAGAAAATGAAAGAAGGAGGAAAAGGAAAGGAAGGAAGAACAAAGGAAGACAGAAGAAGGGATATTCTGGTGAGGCAGGTGTTTTGCTACAGTGTCAAGGTCATGGCAACCAGTATGCTGCTTCAGTAGACTCCCATAGTGCAGGCCCATGCCTGGCTTTTTTTTTTTTTTTTTTTATTAAAGATTTCTGTTATGCCTGGCTTCTTGCCAAGAGGTATTACCCTATCTTCAGAGCTCTGAAAATGCTTTTGTGTGAGCTCACTTCCTTTCAGCCTTCCTCCTTTCCTTTCTATTTATTCTGTGTCCCGTGTGTCTGCAACCACATGTGGGATTATACTGTTACACTCAAGTGGAGGCCAGAAGACAACATAGCGGGGACTCTGTGGATTCCAGGGCTTGGATTCATGTTGTCAGGCTCTGCAACAAGTTACCCACCATGCCGTCTTGCTCGCCCAGCATACTTTCTTAGAGGAAGTGAGAAATGTGGGTGCATGTAAAGGCCAGAGGTTAATATCAGATGGCTTCCTCACTTTTAATTTCTTTTAGATTT
The DNA here is from genome assembly GCF_000317375.1 of Microtus ochrogaster. NCBI lineage: Eukaryota > Metazoa > Chordata > Mammalia > Rodentia > Cricetidae > Microtus > Microtus ochrogaster. Next base: position 16,311,797 of record NC_022011.1, on the reverse strand, counting down.
ACTTTTTAAATTTTATGTGTATGAATGTTTTACCTGCATGAGTGTATGTACACCATACATACCTAGGTGTCTTTAGAGGTCAGAGTAAGGTATCATATCCCCTGGAACTCAAGTTACAGGTGTTGTGAACCTCTAGGTGGGTGCTGGGAACTGAACCCACGTCTTCTTTTTTTTTTTGGTTTTTTCGAGACGGGGTTTCTCTGTGGCTTTGGAGCCTGTCCTGGCACTAGCTCTGTAGACCAGGCTGGTCTCGAACTCACAGAGATCC
>NC_022011.1:16308246-16311429 GCF_000317375.1 Microtus ochrogaster | reverse complement strand
CCCACGTCTTCTGCAAGAGCAGCAAGTGCATTTAACTGCTGAGCCCTCGCTCCAGTCCTCTCTTCCTATTCTTTGAGATGGGGGCTCTCACTGAACCTGGAGCTCACGGATTTGGCTAGGCTGACCAGCTAGTGAACTCTAGGGATCCTCCTGTCTCTGCCTTTTTGATGCTAAAATTAGAGACACATGCCAGCTTACTGGGTTTTTAGATAGGTGCTGGGGAAATGAACATATATTGTGCCTGAGTAGCGGGTACTTTACCAACCGAGTCATCTCCCTAGCCCACAGAAGCTCTAAGAGTTTATGGAGAACTGGAAACTGCTTTGTGACTATGAAACATCTCAGGCCTTTATTTAGTTGGCTTTATCCCTCTGGGTATGCTCATTGCAGCCAAATTTGTCAAAACATTAGATTGCACCTCATAAAATCCAAGGGCATTGGGACAGGGCACTTCTGCTGTTACAAGACACTCTGCTTAAGATCTCTGTCGGAGAGCAGGACACTCCAGCATTCCTAGGAAAGGAGTCTGGGATACCGTGTCCTGTCTGCCAACACACTGGGCCAGCGGCAGCTCTGTACTTGCCAGAGTTGCTGTAAGACCAGACATTCATCTGTGCCTAAGCTACACCTTCTACTAGGAGTTTTCCCTTTGGCTTCCATCCTCCTGACTGGCATGCCACAGGGGACCTATAGATGCATGCCCTTGCTCTTAGCCACCTCTGAGCTGCACCTCAGCCTTCTGTCCCAAGCCCCATGCCACCAAGAGTTCTGGGGCCCCTTGGTTAGTGCCTTGCCAGAATACTCCATGGGTCAGCTAAGTCCTGCCTATCCATTGTGAACACCTGGGGACCCCCATACACCTCACAGAAATGGAAAACTTTAGCTCCCTGTGAGATGGGAAGTGTTTTTTAAGCCACAAGGGAAGTTGCTTGTGTGGCCTGGACCTTTATTTTATTTTTTTTTAAATATTTATTTATTTATTATGTATACAATATTCTGTCTGCATGTATGTCTACAGGCCAGAGGAGGGCACCAGACCCCATTACAGATGGTTGTGAGCCACCATGTGGTTGCCGGGAATTGAACTCAGGACCTTTGGAAGAGCAGGCAATGCTCTCAACCACTGAGCCATCTCTCCAGCCCTTTATTTATTTTTTTATTTGGTTTTTTGAGACAGGGTTTCTCTGTAGCTTTGGAGCCTGTCCTGGAGCTAGCTCTTGTAGACCAGACTGGCCTCGAACTCTCAGACATCCACCTGTCTCCGCCTCCCAGTGCTGGGATCAAAGGTGTGCGCCACCACTGCCTGGGCTGTGGCCTGGACCTTTAAAGGAGACGGGTAGGGTAGCAAGAACTCGGGCTTGAGAGTCATGGCCACCTAGCAGGTAGCTATATAGATGTTCCTCTGCCTGGATCAAAACAAGAGCCCTTTTCCTCCTCCTCTTCCTCCTTGGCTTTTCTTTGACAGATGACAGGTGTCTAGGGTGCCGTACCTGATCTTAGAGAGCAGAGGGGTGCCATTTCATCCATCTCTACCCATCATAGGCTTTACATCTCCTGTTTGGCTGTTCTAAGTTGGTTCCCTTGTGTGGTCGGAGGCCCTGGCACCAGTACTGTCTGTCTCGTACTACCCCAGGCAAGCCACTTCCCCCTTGGGCAGTGACATTGGTTGACTTTGCTCATGGCATCAAGACAGTTGGGAGCAGCTCCAGAGGCACCAAGAAAAGAACAGAACCCAAAGGTAAAGCTTCTCTTTGTTCCTGTCTTTTCATTGCCCAGCTTTTGCTGAGCTCCCTCCTCCAGGGCGTGTCTAGCAGCACTTGAATCCATCTGCACTGTTATCACCATATGTACCAGGTCCAGGGTCCTTGGCTTTGTACCCCAGAGTCCCTGTCAGATGAGTATGGCAGTCTCACAGAAATGCTTGATAGTCAAGCCTCTGCTTCACCTATTTCTAATGCCCTTTCCAACCTCAGACACATCTGCAACTGCTTATTCTCAGAACCCCAATGATTGAAACAGGAAGTTTTTAAAGAAACCTCTTGAGGATGTGGTTCTTCCTGCTCTCTGCTTCCTGGGTTCTGGGCTAGGCCCATACCTGCTGGATCCCCCACACTATCAGATCCTAAGCCTCTTTTTTATTTTTGTGTGTGTGTGTGTGTGTGTGTGTGTGTGTGTGTGTGTGTGTGTGTGTGTAGGTCAAAGAACAGCTTGACAGCAGTTGGTTCTCTCCTTTCACCATCTGGGTCTGGAGAGCAAACTCAAGTCTTCAGGCTTGTGGCAGGCACCTTTATGCTCTAGATTCCAAGCCTCTCTTTCTTCGGGCTGCCCTAGAACCTCCAGGTGGCCTTTCACAGCCTCAATCTCAGAGTTTCCTGCTCTCAGCTGTGTGTCAGCTTGACAGGGTAGCTGCAGGGTCTTTCTTCATACCGTGCTGAGACACTCAGGCTGGCTGGCAAGGTACACATAGAATTGCTTTGTGAAGAGGCCATGAAAAGTCTGCATTAATCGACAGGTGTTCAAGTCTGAGCCTGCCAGTCCTTTACTGACCGTGCTCAAGGTCCTACATGTGGATACTCAATGAATCACCCTTGCTCTCCCTGCTCTAGCTTGATGTACATTTTGAAGAAAGAAAAGTCAGATCAGTCCTGTTGAGGAAGAAAGCCTCTGAGCCAGATCTCCATATCTGCTCCCAACCCCAGACTAGCACCCTGGGGGCCACACGGACCCTCAGAGCCAGTGCAGATGGAACAATGAGCACATACTGGACATAGGAGTCTAACTTGCTTCTTGGGTTCATTGCTGAGTTACCCATTGGTAGGGGATTCCGAAGGAAAACTGGGAAGAGTATGAAGGTCTATAGCCTGAAAGCTGACATCGGGTGAGATGCGCCAGAGAACGGGGAAGAAAGGGTGACCCCACCGGCTCTAGACTACGCGAATTTTCCTCCCATCTCTGTTGAGGATTTTGTTCTCCAGTATGTTACCATGAAAGCATCAGGCATATCAAAGTTGAAAGGCTTTGCAGTACACACGTGTTGCCTGGGCCCTGCATTTTATTATATCTTCTTTGTCTACTCACAGTGTGTCTTACCCTTTGAATACTTTCTCAATAAAACGTGAATTCAGTTGTTTTCTGTCAGTGTTCCATTGCTGTGAAGCGACACCTTGACCACAACTCTTTTTT
>NC_022011.1:16246625-16308146 GCF_000317375.1 Microtus ochrogaster | reverse complement strand
GCTCTCGTAGACCAGGCTGGTCTCGAACTCACAGAGATCCGCCTGCCTCTGCCTCCCGAGTGCTGGGATTAAAGGCGTGCGCCACCACCTCCCGGCTTGACCACAACTCTTAAAAAGTAAAGCATTTAATTGGGACTGACTGACAGTTGAGGAGTTAGCCCATCATCATCATGGCAGGAAGCATGGCAGCACACAGGCGGACATGGTGCTGGAGAGGTAGCTGAGAGTTCTACATCTGGGTCAGCAGGAGCAAGAGACAGTGGGCCTGACCAGCGTTTGAAACCCCAAAGCCTACCCCTAAAGGCACATTTCCTTCAACAGGGCCATAACTCCTAATCTCTGTCAGGGTACGCCACTCCCTAATGACCAAATATTCAAATATATGCACCTGTGAGGGCCATTCCTATTCAAACTACCACAACAGCGCCCTTCTTTCTATCCGCCTGTCCTCCTTTTCTTTCTTTCTTTCTTTCTTTCTTTCTTTCTTTCTTTCTTTCTTTCTTTCTTTCTTTCTTTCTATTTGTTGTTTGAGATAGGGTTTCACTGTGTAGCCCTAGCTGTCCTGGAACCCACTCCATAGACTAGGCTAACCTTGAACTCGGAGATCCACCTGCCTCCAACTCCCAACTGCTAAGATTAAAATCTCCATCACCACACCCAGCTTCAGTGTACTTCTTTGTTGAGGATTTTAAGTATAAAAGTAATATGTGTTCAAACATTCAAAGCAATATAAAAGAATATTAATGTACTTGGAATCCTACTTTGCTGTCACTTTATTTTTCCAGATTTTTCTTTATCTGCACTAAGTTACATATGGTTCCTAGTGCTTTGAGTGGATGGGATTAGCCACTTTAGGGTTTTCTTTTACTTCCCAATTTTGAAGTATGAGGTGACAGTGTAGTGACAGACCATTGTCCATCTCCTTTCTAAGTTTATATTGTTCTTCCTGTTGTACCTGGCTTAGCTAAATGTTAAAAGAGAAAGTTATGACCATAAGTGGCCAGGAAACCAAGTGACTTCTCTCACAACTCCTATGGATAGGAATGTCAATATCAAATTTTAACTATTTATTTCTTTTCCCCGGGACTCTAAGTAGGGGACTTTGAACCTATGAATAATGGTCCCCCCTCCCCCTTGAAACAAGGTTTCTCTGTGTAGCCCTGGCTGTCCTCAAATTCACTCTGTAGACCAGGCTGGCCACCAACACAGAGATCTCCCTGTCTTTGCCTCCCAAATGCTGGGATTAAGAGGCGTGCACCACCACTGCCCAGCCAAATAATTAATATTTTATGGTCCTTAATAGTTTTTTTTCCCACCAAAATAATCAAAATACAAACAGCAGTGGAAAGAGAGGTCACCAGAACAAAGGATCCCAATCCTGCACCATTCTTGAGTTCCTGGACAATATCAAGACATGTGACTTCTCTGGGCTTCCTCCTTCACAAGATAAGCATAACACTGTGCCTTGCTTAGCTTGTAAGATCCTGCAACTCAAAGGAAAACGTAGACACGGAATCTCATTATGTATCATGACTTCAGTTTGGGACTGGTGGGACTGTGTCGTGGGAAGTGATCTCAGCTCGTCTTCCTTAACAGCCATAGCCTGTTGTGGTTTGGGGATTTCCGGGTGATTCCACGTCACTTCTTCATTACCAGACCTAACTATGGGTTTATTAAACTTTCTCCTTGGACAGTCTCTTTAGTCTCTTTGTATATTTTGCCCCACATCTATTCTGAACTCCATATCTAGACTAAAGTGAACTTCTAAGAGTCTCCATTGGTATGTCCCTGTGGAGATATCTCAGTAAACACCTTGATTTGTCTCTCTAACCTTGCCTTTCCTGTGGCATTTCTTACAGACATGTGCATGCTATTGCCCTACCATTGTTAACACGTGCTGTTGCTGTGTGCTCAGAGTTGGCTCCAGAGTGCGATCCCTGTCTCCACCTCTGCTGCCTCTTGGCTAAGCAAAGGAGACTGAGGTTCCACAGCACAGCACGAATCTGCCTTTGGGACTTGGTTTCACCCCTGCCTGTGACTCCCTGAATCTCTTTGTAACCTGTCTTAGCAGACTTCCCTGAAGTTCCCAGGTGTCTGACACTGTTTCCTTTGCCTGAAATCTAATCCCTCCTACCCCAGACCATGCCTTTGGCTCACACCACCATGACTTCTCCAAAGCTGTCCTTGAACAATCTGAGTAAGTGCTTTTCTTCCCTACTCCTACTGCCTGGATTTCTGGTCAGAAGGCTCTTACAGTTACTACAAATTCCTCCCATTGCTGTGTCCCCTGCACAGGAAGCATAGTGGTTTAATTCATGCAAGTAGTTCCTGGACCTGTGTTTGATCTGTGCCACCCACTTGCTGGTGACTAACCCTGTTGGTCTCCCTGTCTGTCTATCTTGCAGATGACGTGCTGACTAAAGATGCGGGTGAGTGTGTGATCTGCCTGGAGGAGCTGCTTCAGGGGGACACGATAGCCAGGCTGCCTTGCCTGTGCATCTATCACAAAAGGTACAAGGGCCTGGCGAGAACAACTCTGACAAATCCCACATCCAAGGGGTAGATGGCCTTCACCAGCCATCCAGTCCTCTCTGGTTATGGGATGATCTGTATACCCTTTGCTCTCTGAAAGGGGTCAGGCATCTGCTGTAGTCATTGTGAGGGCAGGGCAGAGGTGAATTGCTTAGGGCTCAGCTCTGCTTCAGCAGTTCAGATGGTAGGAGCTGTGGGCAGACCTGGCTTGGAGGTATATAGGATCCCACCTGGAGCTTGGCTCCCTTCCCTCTGAACCCTGCCCTGCAGAGAGAGGTAGCAAGGGTAGAACAGCTGTCTTGCTGGCCTGTACAACACCCTCCTCCTGCAAGGGCCAAGAGGCAGGAAAAGGCACTACCTGTAAGTCCTGAGCTCTGCTGTAGTTAGCCAGGCCAGAGTTTGTCCTCTGCCTTAAGGGGCTGCTTTTGTTGCTGGTTTTTCCATAACTGGAAAAGAGACCCCTCCTTGCCCAGGACAGGAGCACACCCTGTGTTCCTGTGGCCACCACCTGCTCTCTGCTTCTCCAGCCCACACTGGCACTGGGGCTTTTCTCAGCCCAGCTCAGGACTACTGGTCTTCAGTTTCACAGCTGTGCCTGGTGTGTGATTGGCCTGTGAGAGAACTGTGGTTCTTGATGCGGTTTCCACCACAGACCCTGCAGCATACAGAGAGGCACTAACCAGAGCCAGGAAAGAAAATCCTTGGCCCTAAGCAAATTACCTGTTTGGTTACTCTCTTTGAAAATGCTGAAATGTGAGTTTACAAACCAGGACAGTGTCTTGGAGCACTTGTTTCTTCTTTGGTGCAGACAGCCCTCTATAAACACTGGAAGGTGAGGCCTTACTTACACCCCTTCCCAGGCTCACTTAGCGATGTCAGAGAGCCCAAGGATCTAGCTTCCCTTCCTGCTGTTGTAGCCAAGCTCCTGAGAGAGGTGCCCTCACTTATCACTGGCCAGCCTCTCATCTGGTCCCACTTTCTGCCCCGCCTTTGAGCCAGTTAACCTGCTGCTTTATGTAGTCCACCTGCGTTCACCTTCTTAGGGTTAACTGTTGCTATCCTGGGCTTCTTGTACTTTTACTTTGGGCCTCAGAAGGCCACTCTTGCCCTTTCTGCAAAATGAGATGGACCAGAGCCTATACCTATTCTGCTGAGCCAGGAGCATTCTTTTTTTCCCTAAAGATTTATTTGATTTATCGAGACAGGGTCTCACTGTAGCTTCAGCTATCCTGGAACTTACTCTGTACACTAGACTGTCCTTGAACTTACAGAGATTGCCTGCTTTTGCCTCCCAGATGCTAGGATTAAAATTGTGCACCACCACCACCCCCAGCTTATTTTATTATTTGATGTACATGGATAGTTTGCTTGCATGTATTTATATGATGTATGTGCCTGGTGCCCACTGAAACCAGAAGAGAATATTGAATCCCTATTAGCTGGAGTTAAAGATGTTTGTGAGCCACTATGTGAATGCTAGGAACCAAAACTGGCTCTTTTGAAAGAGAAACAAGATCTCTTACCCACTGAGCCATTTCCCCAACCTCCAGGATCGTGTGTGTGTGTGTGTGTGTGTGTGTGTGTGTGTGTGTGTGTGTTAGCTTTAAATTGTGTATTTGTCTGTGCATCTATGTGTATGTGCATCTGAGTGGAGGGGCCTACCAAGGCCAGAGGGATCAGATCCCCTGGGGCTGCATTTATGGGACGAGTGTGAACCAGAAGACATGGATGCTGTGATCCAAACTTTGGTTGTCTAGCAGAGCAGCATGCACTCTCAGCTACTGACCCATCTCTCAAGCTCCCCTCTGCCCCTGTGTCCTCAGACCATTCCTGATAGTCTTCCCTTCCCTGCTTCCGGGATGTGGGGGGGGGGGCGGGACATAATCATTTCTCCCTGGGGTCCCTTCAGGAAAGATTCTAAAGCCCTTCCCGAGAGTCCAGCCCCTTGACAGCCCCTTTGCAGGAGCATTGACCTGTCTCCCCTTTACCTGCTCCAGCTGCATAGACTCCTGGTTTGAAGTCAACAGATCTTGTCCAGAGCACCCTGCTGACTGACCCTGCTGGGCTGGCTTGCTGACTCCTCTCAAAGGTGAGCCCATACTTGGTGGGGGCTCTGGGCTTACAGAATCAAGTTTCTGGGCGCTGGGGAGAGGGGCCAGGCTGCCTGATATACACCTCTCCAAGAAGAATGCAGTGAGCAGTTCCCAGGATGTGGAGGGATTGATTTTCCTGGGGAAACACAAGAGAGGGACCGTAGCCCCTCATGAAGAACTCAGTGCAAAGGTAGACTCCACTCCTTTCCCTGAGGAAAGGCAGAGGATCCCCTGCAGAGTGCATGGGCTGAAGCAAGGGAGCCCAGTCGGGCTCTGCAGCTGTCTCCTACTTGCTCACCTCTCGGAGGCTCCCGAGGCTCTGTTTCTTTAGAAATGGGAGAATCCCTAAACAGAGGCTGTGGAACGTCCACTGTCCACTGCCCAGTGCTTGTCTGAGATCTTTCCACTGCTGTTCTTCCACTTGAGGGCTCCGGCCACACTCAGCCCTCCCGTCCACTGCACAGTGTCACAGTAGCAGCAGCCAGCACGACAGCTCCTCCCACACGTGCTCATCTCCTCCCCCGCACCTGTTCACCTGCTGACCCCTCTCCAGCCCCCACCTGTGCTTTCCGAGGTCTATGCTGGCATACTGTCTTTTTCTCTTTCTCCCCCCACCCTTGGCAATCAGAACATAAGTCCCAGAAAAACAATAGCCCATTTCTACTTCATTTCACATCCAAAGATTTGGGGGGATTGCCTTTCTTCTCTTTCTCTCCTTGTTCTGTTTTCTTTTGTTAGGTTTATTTTATTTATTCCAAGTAAATGCCCAGACCAGCTGACGGTGTCAGGCAAATCAGGGACATTTGCTCTTTTTACCTTCACCTCAAAATCTGATGACAAGGGGAGAAGACAAAGCAAGGGTGAGAGTGAGGCAGGGGACTGGACCCTGGCTTCAGAATGCAGGTCCAAATGGCCCACATGATGTTTGGCTTCCGGGGCCTTCCTGGACTGAACCAGACGCCCCGGCCGACCAGCCTGCCCTCAGAGGGACACGCTGCTGCCACCGTGAGATAGAGCAGCAGCTCTCGGCCAGATGGAGCACGGCTGACTTCTTCCGACCCACACAGGGACAGACAGCCCTGTTCCTGGGAGGAGGCTCCTCGGACACTGCACAGAGCTGAGCTTGGGACACCAGAGGGAACAGGGCACCCCTTCTGCACTGACTTCCAGAAAATGGTCCTCCCTCCTCCCTGAGGACACCAACTGGATGAATGCGAGCCTGAGAGAAGAATGAATTGACCTCTATCCTTCCCCTCACCATCAACCCAGGAGGGAAAGGGCATTTTCTTTTTCACCTTTGAAAGGCGTTGTGGGTCTGTCTTTAAAGTGTTTACAACAACAAAAAATTATATAAAAAAAAGTCTAGTGTCGACTGGTGTTTTCCCTCGTGATGTTTACAGATTGCTGTTTGCTGCCCAGCTAAAACCCACTCAGTGACAGAACCAAGCATAGCCATGTCTTCACTGCTAGCACTCTGAGAGCGGGTGGGCACTCGGTCACTTCCTTCGCCCAACACCCCACTTGACTCTCTGTCAGTAACCTTTCTACTTTGGGGATTTTTTTGTTTTCTTGTTTTTCTGTCCCATCTTTCTGGCTTCGTTTTGCACTTTTCTCCTCTTAGTACCCTGGTACCTTGATTTCCTTGCCAAAAAAAGAAAAGGAAGATGAAGAAGATGAAGAAGAGCCCATCACGGATGCTTCCCCTTCCAATCCCATGTCTTTCCTGCCTTTCCTCCTGGATCTGGTCCAATCAGAGGATTTAACAATCACAAATACACTGAAAAAAAGCCTGGACATTTTTCTTAGGCCCTTGTGGTTTTGTTTTGTTTTCCCTTGAGAAAACATGAGACTTATTTAAAGGAACATGTACTGCTCCCTGTTTTCAGGCACACTGAGAACATTTTAGCCATTGATATTCACACGTGGCATCAGCCCATGCAGGATAGATTTCTGTATTTATATATTCAAATACAAAAAAAAAAAAACCTTATAAAATATTTTAAAAATGTTCAAAGCTCGGGAGAAAAGCTTTTCATCAGTCAAGGTGTTTTGATATGGTATTAAAATAATATCTATAAAAGATACACTGTGTGATCTTATTTTAATGAAGTGTTGTACACAGTCAAGGAGTAGAGGGCAGAGACCAGTTCCCTCTGTCTACCTCCCCAGCACAGCACTCTCTTAGCACCTGGAGTGGCTCTTAGCCACACCTGGGCCGAGGCTGGCCGATGGAGGCTCGGTATGGCTTTCAAGTTTATGAATTCTTAAGTAATTGTCAGTCTACTGTCATTGCTGATTGTGAGGGAATGTTTCTGGGAAGATAGTCAGAGGCAAAGATCTTGCAGTCATCAGTTGCTGCAAGGATGTGGGCACCTCCAGGTGCCAGCCCTGCCCACCCTTCACAGCCTCTGCTCCCCGTCTTGTATTCAGCTTGCCCCATGCTCCATCCACAGCTCAGTGCTGACTCATGGGCATGCTTCGCTGAGGCCCAGAAAGAGGCCTTGTTTTGGAGCTGTGCCAGCTCACAGTGTCTGAACCAGAACCAGCCACTCAGCTCATAAACGTTGGCAAATTGCAGGCTGGGCAGGAAACTCAGGGCAGGGGCGGCAGTGCAAACCTGCCCCGTCTCCTAGCCAGGTTCCAGGAGTTGCATTTCAGGGCCTCCTGCAGAGCCAGCTAAGGAAAGCTCTGGAGGGAGATGGCTACATATCTGTGCCATGGCCATTTCCAGACCTGCCCCTTGTACTGCTGCCTCAGGGCCCAGTCCCAACAGGCCCTCAAATTTGGACTATGCTACCATTCTTGGTCTGAGGTCACCTAGCCTCAGATGCCTCCTGAAGTACCTACTCAGTGCGGACATTGTCGGCCAGTGGGCACGTGCGAGCCCAGGCAGGCAGGCAGGCTCAGAGAGCTGAATGCTTTAGAGTCTGAGTGTTGAGACCTCGGGACCTGAGCTGTGAGCACTGTTAATACTAGAAACTACATTGTCTATGCTGGGGCATTTTACTTCCTGGCAGAATGGTGAGGCAGTAACTTCATCTGAACTTGATTCCTTGCATGTGAAGTGGGGACACAGTGATGCAGCTCAGAGTGAGGGTCAGGGATCTGCCCCAAAGGCCTGGCACATACACAGCAGGCTTCCTTGTAGCTTTGTCACTGCAAAGGGCACTGTTCTATCCCCAGCACCTCCAGCTTCTGCCTGGCAACTGTGTCTCCCTGTTCTATATATAATCCTACCAGCAGAACTGGCAGGGCAGGGCCCAGCCCTGAAAGCAATCTCCTTGCCTGACCTCTGGGCCTGGAGACAGGCTTCATGTGCCCACCTTGGCTATGTGAGCCCAGCTGCTTTGGCGGAGCTGTGGCTGAGTCCGGTGGTTGAGTTGGTTGGGGCAGCGCTGGGCCCCACTCCGGGTGCTATTCTAGGCTCTCTAGGCGGTGCTCATCTCATCCCCAGTGACTTCCGCCCCCACCCGGCACACCAAAGCCCTCTGTTGGCTGTCACGTCCACTGGATTTGGACCCAGATTGTTGGTGCCTGGTGTGAGGGTGGAATAGGCTTGTCTGGGCTTCCCAGGTGGCACTTGTATTTGTCACCTGCCATCCAGACCACTCTCTAGAACCCTCTGTTGCTCCTGCTCTGCCTTTCTAAGAGGGAGGAAAATATGGAAGAGCCAAAAGATGGGTTCTTCCCCTTTGCGCCAGGAGCCCAGAAGGCCTTCTGAGAGCTCCAGGAGCCCCTTTTGGAAACCGCCTATCTAACAGCCATTTAATAGTATTGAAGCTCATAGGAGAATGTCCTTCTTAGGAGATAGATGCTGAACTATATAGTTGAGTGATTTCAAGCAATGTATAATCTAACTCCAAATGGTTCCCCCCAAAAATACACAAAGCAAATAAGGCAAAAATGTCCATTGTTGACTCTTCAACGACTGATATTTCAGTGAATAGTGTACTTGTTCTTTCAACTTTTCTGTATGTTCGGAATTTTCTTTAATAAAAGAAATTGTGGGGAAATGACTGTTTATTGAGTGTCTACTAGTTGCTTGTTTCTTGGGGGGAGGGGGGTGTAGAAGCCCTGCCCAGCGGAACTCAATTCGGGAGGGCATGTGGGAGGGGCACACAATCTGTCTTGGTTAGGGTTCACCAGAGCCCTCTCATTCCCTGGTGATTGAGCAACTGATGTTTGGGTTTCTACATCCTGAAGTGGTTTAGGAGAGAACCATGAGACAGACATCACAGAAAAGGGGTCCTTGGAACTGAAGTTGGACTGAAAAAGTAGCAGGGTGGCGGCCTCTTCCGGGAGCATGGCGGGAGAAAAGTGGTTAAAGTGAGGGGTTGAGAGGCCGTTACTTCCCCTGTTTTGTTTTTCCAACCCAAAAACCTAGGAGTAGGGAAAATGGTACTACAGTTGACTGGGACCCACAGGGGTAAAAGGTCTTGAGACTGGCCACCTGATCCTGGAGGGTAGGAACTACAAGACGCTATTTTTCAGATTTGTGGTGTCACGCACCCTCTTGTGGACTTCTGAGGAACAACTCCCACGTACCTTCAGACAGGCGCTCTGATCTGGGAATCTCAAAACTGCCAGGCCCTCTAGTAGGCAATATGCTGACTTTGAAGTTAAAAGCTGGTGGGTGGTGCATTATAATGGTATAACGGTATAATGCCATGGAGACAGGTGGTACACAGAGGATTAGCTTACCCCCATTTCTAACGGCCTATGTGGCAGCAGCTTGAAGAGAGTGTTCCAGTCTAAACCTAGTGGGGAAGCTGTCAGAAGTGACCTCCTCCACAGGTGGGTCTTCTGCCTCCGATATGCAAACGCAGGAGGGTTGGGACAGGCTTTCTTCCAAAGCCTGAACTTGAGCCACTTCCCCAGGCTACTGTCAGTCTAAGAGGATGCCCGGAAACAAATGGCTCATTAGTCCAAGGTCAGAGACCAAGGGGTACAGGATACAGCTGCAAATAGGGTTCACATTCCTGGGCATTGGCGGACAAGGAGAAGGCCTAACTGTGGAATGAAGGCTCCTTCCCTATGTAGAGGCATGGTCCTGCCCTATGTATAGGATGAGCTGTGATGATGCTGGACACCAGTGGGAGAGGCCTCCACAGAGGGATCTGATCTTACTCTGGGAGGAGACCCACACCATCTCTGCCAGCCAGGAAGAAACTCCGCTGGGAAACACCTGGGTTTTCTACTGGAGCAGAAGGCTAAGAACAGCAAGGAAAGTAGTTCTCTGTAAATCCATCCTCTTGACCTTCACCTTGAGAGCCAGCTACACAGAGACACCTGGCAGGCACAGATAGCATCAGTCATTCTGTCTTGTAAAGCCAGTGGCATGAAGGGAAGGTCGTGAACAGGGGCTCTGCATTCTGGGGATTGTAGGCCAGCGGTTTCAAGTTCCTCACAGCACTTTGCCTGGGTTCATGAGACCTCTGGGATCCAGTACGTCTTTGAGCTGCCGCATAGTCGCCATGCCCACCGTGCCCACTTCCTCTTGCAGCAGCTGTCTCTTGCCCAGCCCGATGCCATGCTCTCCAGTGCATGTCCCATGGAGTGCCAGGGCACGCCTAGAAGGCCAGTTGGAGTCCTCAGCAGCCCCCTCTCCGCTGCCTCTGCCCTCCCCAACACCCACCCCTCCCTGACTCAGCCCTTACCTGGCCAGATTTTCTGCAAAGGCCTTGACCCTGCTCTGCTCCTCCACATCATCTGGGTTGACCAGTATGATGCAGTGAAAATTGCCGTCACCCACGTGCCCAACGATGGCTCCTGGGGACCCAGAGAACAAAGCTGTCACCTCTAACCTCCTTGCCCAGGCACCAGCCAACCCCAGTGCCTCCCAACAGGAAGTTCGTAGAACAGAACCTGTGAGTTTTGAGGCCTTAAGGTCCTCCTTGGCCTCTACCAGGATCTCTGGCAACCGGGAGATGGGTACACACACATCCGTAGAATAGGCCTGAATCAGAAGGCAAGCTCATGTGGTTCTCCCAGTTGCCCACTGCCTACCTAGAGGTAAGGGGCCACTGTGACTCAGGCTTAGGACCAGGGGATCTTGATGCCACTGAATGAAACATCTGTCCTCCAGCCCACTCTAGCCTTGGTGTGTTTATCAGCTCAGGTCTCCACTGCTCCCCTGGACCACATGCAGGTTCCCAGCACCCCACACTACCCTCCTAGTCCTCATGACCACCCCGCTAGCCCTTGGGGAGCCTCAGCCTTCTCTGCTGGGTAATGGGTTGAGGAAAGGGCTTATGAGCTGAACTACCGATCCCACCTCCACCCTGGCCCCCAGCTCACCTTCCGTCCAGGAGACAGGGCCAAGACTGCGTACCAAGCATTGTGCCGTGCCGCCCAAAGCTCGCTGCGCTTTTCAGCCTCCTTGGCCCAGGAGAAGTGAGAGCCCCCGTTATCCTGAGTGATTGCCTCTGTAGTAGGAACAGAAAGGCTGGCCCTTAGTCCCGCACTAGGACAGCCCAGGCCCCACTGTGCTATCCTTCCCAGCGCACCTGTGCGTTGCACCTGTTCTGCTAATGCCTGCTGGGAGCCATGGAACTCCAAGAAAAGGGTGGGTGCCACGGGGCAGTTCAGTTTGCTGTGTCTGTTACAGGCATCCATCATGACGTCATCCAGGAATTCTGGAACCAAGGAGAGGGCTACTTCGGTGAGGCCTGGCCTTCTGTGAGGGCCTTTTCTATAGAACCCACCCCAACTGACTCAGTTTCTTGCTCACCAATGCGAGCCACAGGCACTGCAGACTGAAGGATCTGAACGGTGCTGTCCACAGCGGCTTGAACACTGGGGAATGCACAGGTGGCTGCCACGGTGGCCTCGGGTGCAGGATGCAGGCGCAGGGTGGCAGAAGTAATGATGCCCAGAGTCCCCTCTGAGCCCACAAAGAGTCCTGTGAGATTGTAGCCAGCTGAGCTCTTCCTGGACCCAGGGACACATAAAGTAGGTGAGTGATTTCTGTCTAGAAGCCTAAAGCTAGGAGACGGGTTTGGACTGATCTCCTGCAGCCCCAGTTACCATCATAGTTCTTGTGATTTAGTGACCTGGCTTGGCCTTGCACAGGGAGAGTCTGTCACTGGCCCTCCAGGGTTCCAGGGCCCTCCCGAGTATCCCTCACCTATAATGGCGGCCCCGGCCTGCAGTATGAAGCAGCCTGCCATCAGGCAGGACCACCTCCAGGTTGATCACGTTGTGTCGCATGGTTCCATAGCGCACAGCATTGGTGCCTGAGGCCCCGGTGGCTGCCATGCCACACAGAGAAGCATCTGCACCTGGGTCTAAAGGATAGAGTGCTGGAGAGGGCAACTTGGGAAGCTCTTTCCCTGTGGGAAAGATGGGGTCCTCTGAAATCCCCCAAACAGCCCCCCCCCAAGCCCTCAGGACCCTGAGGAACTGGTTAGTCCTGGGCCTACCAACAGGAAACCAAAGGCCGCTGTCCCGCAGGTGGGTATTGAGAGCTTTTCGGGTGACACCAGGCTCCACCACCACAGAGAAATCTTCTGTATTCAGCTCCATGATTTGGTTCATATGGGTCAGGTTGATGCACACTCCACCCTGGTGGCAGGGAAGACAGGAAGGCTGCCCAACTCGGTCTCTAGGCCAGGAGCAGCCCCTAGGACCCCATTCTGTGGCTGAGGCCCCACATGCCAGAGCTCTAATTGACAGGTGGAGCACCCCATTATACCTGTATAGCACAGACTCCCCCCTCAACACCGGTGCCAGTGCCAAACGGGATGATGGGAACACCTTGGTTGTAGCACAGGGTTGCCAGGCGGCTGACTTGGTCCACATTCTGAGGCCACACCACAACATCGGGCGGTTGGCACCTAGAAGCAGGCAGGCCTCAGAAGTTTCGAAAGGTGTTCCAGCCCCTCGCCCTCTCATTTCCATTAACCTGGAGTTTTCCAAGGACCTGAGGATGGGACCTCAGCGGATTGGAACAGAGAACACCTCTCTAAAGAGAACGCCCGCACATTCCAAACAGGTGGCAAGAGACCAGGACAGCCCAGGACCCTCAGTCCCAGCAGCAACGTCTGATACCTATGCATCGACTCGTCATGCCCGTGATGCTCTCTGACGGCAGAAGCAGTGGACACGTGGGGGCTCCCTACCACTGCCTTCAGAGCTTCCACAAAGTCCTGACTGAGTCCACCCTGCCAGGAAGAAGCAGTGAGTGCGAGGGTCATAGGGAAGATAATAGAAGCTGCAGCCCTACCCTGTGGCAGGAGGGGAGAACAGGAGCCGGTCAGATTGCAAGAGATGACTTCACAGAGTCTCGAGCACTTCGCACCAGGCTCCCCACCCTCCAGGACCCCATCCACACATAGACTTATACCTGTGAGCCCCTGGAGCAGTAGCCCCTCCAGGGACGCAGCCTCTGGGTTGCCACCCGAAGGAACATGGCCATAACCAAACCGCAGCTAAGGTGAGAGTACTAGGAAGGGGAGGAGGCAGTGCCAACCAGCCGCTGCGGGGCCCTATGGCTGTACTGGGTGGAGCCTGCTTAAGGTGGAGCTAGCTTAAGGTGGCCCCCGCAGATCTGGAAACAAGGGCAGCAGCCACTTTCCTGCCTTAAAAGTCGGCTGCTTCCTATAACCCTTAGCACAAACTCCGCGGGGGCTTGGAGGCTTTAGAAGTTCCACTGACTCCTCGGGCTCTCCCGTCTACACTTCCAACCTCCTCTTTGACCTCTAGGCTCTAGTTTCCCTTTTCTTTCCAGAGCTCAGGCTAGGCTCATGACCTACACTGGACCCTGAGGTGTGTGACGCCTGTGTCTAAGTATCACAGACAGAATACCAGCCATTTCTCCGCTTGGTGCATGAGTTCAGTCCTCAGGACCCACAAGGTGGAAAGAGAGAACCAGCTCCAGCAAGTTGTCTCTGACCTTCATACATGTGCTATGTAGTACGCGTGCATGTGCGTGTGTGTGTGTGTGTGTGTGTGCATGACGCACACATCACTCAATTTGTTTGCCTTAGTTACCTTTTTAATCTTTTTTAATTATTTTTTAATTGTTCATTGTGTATACAGTGTTCTAGTGGGTGTGAGCCATCATGTGGGAATTGAACTCAAGACCTCCTGAAGAACAGTCAGTGCTCTATAACTCTGAGGCTTGCCTCCAGTGCCAGAACTAACGTTTGAAAGTACCAAGTTCAAACAGTCTACCTGGAAGCAAGCTCACTTTAACATTTCGTTAACACCATAGCTAGACCTGACTATGTTAAAGTTCTGTATGACCGTTTCTTTCCATTCTCAAATTCTCCAGCTGACTAGAAAAATTCTTACACTTTAACTCTTCTTGTTCTCAAAGGAATAGAGGAAAAATATAGACAGGACAACAGCCACTATATATTAACACAATCCAAACGTTGGCCCCCAAACACCGTCATACAATTTAAATTAGACAAGATGAGACTAACAATTTTAGCACAGATGATTTGAAAACAGAAATGCAAAACTGGGTGCAGCAAAGCCAGCTCAGCAGTTAAGAGCGCTTGCTGCTCTTTCTCAAGACCCAAATTTATTTCCCAGCACCCATTTAATGGTTCACAACCAGCTCCAACTCCAGTTCTGGAGGACACGGCACCCTCTTCTGGCCTCCACAGGCACTAGGCATGCTTGTGGTGCACAAACATACAAGCAAGCAAAACATACACAGTAAATAAAAATAAATCTTAAAAAAAAAAAAAGAGGGGCTGGAGAGATGGCTCAGAGGTTAAGAGCTCTGACTGCTCTTCCAGAGGTCCTGAGTTCAATTCCCAGCAACCACATGGTGGCTCACAGCCATCTATAATGAGACCTGGAGCCCCTTTCTGGCTTGCAGGCACACGTGGAAGGAATGCTATACACATAATATAATAAATAAATAAATATTTAAAAAAAAAAGAAATGCAAGATGAAGTGGCCAGAGGTTTAAAACTCAGTGACTTTCAGTAAGCCAGGAACAGCTTAAGTCATGGCTCCCATGCCTTAAAATCATCTGAGCCAACCAAGCACATGGTGGTGCACGCCTTTAATCCCAGCACTTCAGAGGCAGAGGCAGGTGGATCTTTGAGTTCGAGGCCAGCCTGCTCCACAGAGGGAGAGTTCCAGGGCAGCCAGGACTACATGGACAAACCCTGTCCAGAAAACAAAACAAAACAGCATGAGCATACAAAACACTGACCAGAAATCTTCCTGGGGGCACCAAGATGATAGTAAAAAAAAGTAACGTTCTCTATGGTTACATAAATCACAGAGACAGTTTTCTTAATAGCCTCATTTCTCTGTCTCAAGTGATTGAACAGAACCCCAGTTGGCTCAAAAGAGCCCTCCAAATTTCCAAATTGACAAGACCTGTCATACAGTGGCATAAGATCCCAAATGCTTCAACAGAGCTCAAACAGTTGAGATTGTTACAAGACAAAGCCAGTCACCAAATACCAGATACCAGGATGGTTCAAAATGAACCTAACTAGTTCAAAGGAGCCCCAAACCCTGAACCCTGGGGTACACTGACTGGAAGAAACTCACTAAGGGCCAATTTTTTTTTTCAAAACAAGCCCACATACTTATTTCTCTGCTTTATCCGATAGAAGTGAAAAGCACCTGATGCTCCGGAAATGGGAAGAAAGGAAAAGTCCCTGGAACAAAGTGACTCCAGGAACTAGGCGGGGCCCTTCCATCTTCCTTATTTATCTGCTGTCAATTTGTTCCAAGTGGCCACCACCGGAAAAAAAAAAAAGTCTATCTTCCTGGTTATGTCACTGAAATTGTGACTTGGAGTTGTTAGGGCCAGTGCCTGAGCCCTGGCATTGCCAACAAAGCCAGGCTTAGCTGCCCACTGCCAACAGGCCGCTTCCATAAACAAATGATACTGAAAAGCAGAGTAAGATGTATTAGATGTGACCACACTAGGAAGAGAAGCCAGGAGGTTCAGTGGCTCACCCACCTCCAAGCCATCTTTGGGGTCCTAACATGAGGTTTAAGCAGAGGGGAAGAGAATCAATCAGCTAATCCATCCTAGCTGAGGTGTGTCATTGTCTCCTTCCCGGTCTCTCCTGCAAAGTGGGCTGACCAGTCCTCAGCATTGTATGAAATCTCTGCCTCTGGTTAGCACCAAAAGCCCAATTTTTTGCTCTTTCCAGCTTGAGGTCCATTGTCCCAATATCCTGATAGCCTGTGGGAGGAACACAGTATCTGTTTATCTTCATTCCTGTAAGGATGGTTACACAAACACATCACTTTTTTTTTCTTTAAAGATTTATTTATTATGTATGCAACATTCTGCCTCCATGTATGCCCGCACACCAGAAGAGGGCGCCAGATCTCATTGCAGATGGTTTTGAGCCACCACGTGGTTGCTGGGAATTGAACTCAGGACCTCTGAAAGAGCAGCCAGTGCTCTTAACCACTGAGCCATCTCTACAGCCCAACACATCACTTTTAAATAATTAATTCCACTCTTATGGTCCCTAAAGGTTCTTGTTTATCTCATAATGCAAAGTTCATTTAGCCCATCTTTAAAGTTCAAGTTCCCAAAGTCTTTTTTTTTAGATTTATTTATTAAGTATACAGTGGTTTGTCTGCCTGTGGGCCAGAAGAGGGAACCAGATCTCATTACAGATGGTTGCGAGCTACCATGTGGTTGCTGGGAATTGAACTCAGGATCTTTGGAAGAACAGGCAATGCTCTTAGCTGCTGAGCCATCTCTCCAGCCCCCACAAGTGAGTCCTTTACTGCAAAATTGTTTCACCCGAGTTCTCAGTACATAGACAGAATGCAGCCTGATTCTTTGCGAGAATGTAATCCAGATGGCTTCAGCCCAGTTCTTGACAGGGTCCTTGTTTGCTGTGAAAGCCCATAAGCAGGTCTCCACTAGCCACAGTTCCTTTGGGATTCCAGCCTTCTGAATTCCCATCAGAATGGCCTAAGCTCTGCTTACTGCATTCCAGAGCTTCTCTAAGCAACTTCCATATTCCTCCCGAAAACCAGTTCCAAAGGACCACATGGTCACATTTATTATAGCAATAATATACTCCTGGGTACCAAGTTTCAGCATTACTTAATTTTCTTCTCCTTATGGCAAAGGCAAACTTAAGGAAGGAAAGGTTTCTTTCTGCTCATAGTTTGAAAGGACAGTCCGTCATGGCAGGGAAGGTGTGGGCAAGAGCATGAGACTGCTGATCACATCTGCGTTCTGGAAGCAGAGAGATGGATGCTCTACTTTTCTCATAGAATGCAGTGTGTGTGTGGTCACACGTGTGTACATTCATGTGTCTGTGTGCATTTGAGTGTGTGTATGCGTGCCTTAGTCACAGTTGATGTGAAGACACAACCAAGGCAACAACTATAACAACAAGCATTTAGTTGGGGACTTGCTTACAGTTTCAGAGCTTTAGTCTGTTATTGTCATGACAGGAAGAATGTAGGCATGCAAGCAGATGCTGAAGCAGTTGTTGAGAAACTACATCCTGATACATAGATACACATACAGAGAGAGAGAGAGAGAGAGAGACTGATGACTCTGGGCTTGGCTTGGGTTTTTCTTTTTTTTTTTTTTTTGGTTTTTCGAGACAGGGTTTCTCTGTGGCTTTGGAGCCTGTCCTGGAAGTAGCTTTGTAGACCAGGCTGGACTCGAACTCACAGAGATCCACCTGCTTCTGCCTCCCAAGTGCTGGGATTAAAGGTGTGCGCCACCATCGCCCGGCTTGGCTTGGGTTTTTCAAACTTCGAAGTCCACCCCCAGTGACCCTCTACCTCCAACAAGGCTACATCTCCTAATCCTTCTGTCAAAGGGTTCCACTGCCTGGTGACAAAGCATTCAAATAGATGAGTCTATGGGGGCCATTTCTATTCAAACCACCACAGTGAGCATTCGTGTGTCTGCATTCATGCATGTTAGTGTGGGCCTGTACTTGCTCTAGCAAGCGTATACAGGTCAGAAGGCAAACTTGGGTGCTGGTCCTCAGCTCTTGTTGAGGCAGGGTCTCTCCATATGCCAGGCTTGCTATCCCTGAAGCTTTGGGGGTTCTTGTTTCTCCACCTGCCATCTCACTGTGGGAACCCTGGGGTTATTGATATGCCCGACAATGTCCAGGATTATGTGGGTTCTGGGGTTCCAACTCATCACCTCATGCTTACACAGTAAGTGCTTTCTACCCATTGAGCCACCCTTTAACGGGGGAACACCATTCTGACTTAAAGAATGACTAGGGAGGAAACAGTGGCTATTCTGTGGTTTTGGTGAAGTTTTTTTTTTAATTAAATGAAGGGAACTGTCACTTCCAGGAAAACTGCTGATTATATTTGTTACTCAATGATAAAATGAGCTTTCATGTTAAACAAAATTTGGACAAAAGCCCGTCCTGTTGCCCCATGCTTAACAAGTGTTGATGAGAAAGCTGGTGGGATTAATACGGTGCTTGATACCGTGTAATAAAGTTTGTCCTCACAGCCGGGTGGTGGTGCTGCACGCCTTTAATCCCACACTCGGGAGACAGAGGCAGGCGGATCTCTGTGAGTTTCAGGCCAGCCTGGTCTACAAGAGCTAGTTCTAGGACAGCCAGGGCTACACAGAGAAATCTGTCTCAAGAAAAAAAAAATCTTTTCCCATTCTGTAGGCTGTTGTTTTGTCTTGTTGACCATGTCCTTTGCTTTACAGAAGCTTTTCAGTTTCAGGAGGTTCCATTTATTAATTGTTTCTTTCAGTGTCTGTACTACTGGGGTTATATTTAGGAAGAGGTCTCCTGTGCCAATGCGTTCAAATGTACTTCCCACTTTCTCTTCTATGAGGTTAAGTGTGGCTGGTTTTATGTTGAGGTCTTTGATCCATTTGGACTTGAGTTTTGGGTGCACACCTTTAATTCCAGCATTCAGGAGGTAGAGGCAGGAAACTCAGAAGGCCAGGGCTATTCTTGGCTACATAGTGAGTACCCTACTCTGGGTACCAACTTCAAGGCCTGTCTTCAATATTTGCAACCCTGTCTCAAAAAAAAAAAAAAAAAGAACGAAAGAAAGGAAAGGAAAAAAGAATTGTATTTCAGGAAAAATATGCACTGTGGGGCTGGAGAGATGGCTTGGAGGTTAAGAGCACTGGCTGCTCTTCCAGAGGTCCTGAGTTCAATTCCCAGCAACCACATGGTGGTTCACAACCATCTGTAATGGGATCTAGTGCCCTCTTCTGGCAGAACACTGTATACTTAATAAATAAATAAATAAATAAAATCTTTTAAAAAATATGCACTGTTTTCAAAGCCTTCCTCTGTCCTTGTCCTTTATTCCTATGAGAGAGAGAGTAATAGAAAACAGTGCTTTGAATTTGGCAAGGTCTTTAGAAACATCTCACAGTGTAGTAATAGGTGCGGCGGGGCTGCATCCCCAGCACCCCACTGCCCGCACGGCTAGCTTTATACCCGAAATAATTACACGGACACTGTATTCATTTAATCACTGCTTGGCCATTTCTATCTAGCCTCTTCTAGGCTAACTCTCGCACTTGGACTAGCCCATCTCTAATAATCTGCTGTAGCCCATAAGGTGGCTTACCAGGGAGAGTCTAGCCTAGGTCCATCCTGGGTCGGAGCTTCATCGCGTGTGCCTCAGAGAGCAGAGCTCTCACCTCCGCCCGCAAGAGTGGAGCTTCTTGTCTCTCTGAGGCGTCTGCCCCCGAGAGGAGAGCTGTCGAGTCTGACCTCACTTCCTCTTCCGCCCAGCATTCTGCTCTGTTTACTCCACCCACCTATGTTCTAACCTATCAGGGCAAGCAGCTTCTTTATTTAATCAACCAATGACCTTCCTCCATCATCACAGAGTGCTCATTTGGCAGGGTCATCATAAAATACGAGCGAGAGTGTGTTCAATCTTCTTTTTGTATCTTTCAGTTTTGTCTCAAAATATGCATAGCTTTTACAAAAGCAGGGACACATTCTACTTTTGTGTAGATGTGTATGTGGTGCTGGGAATCAGTCCCAAGGTCTTTGCACGCTAGCAAATGTTCTGCTGTTGAGCTACATCCTCAGCCTAAGTAGGAGCACACCAGACAGATTGTCACATACATCCCGCCTGTCCCCTTTCATTTCTCCATGAATTAGACACCTCCGCCATGTGATCAACACACATTTTCAGTGTCTCTTCCAGTTCTGTTTATATATAACTGCAATGTATTTGATTCACATTGTCAAAGATCTAGATTTGAAAATGATATTCTCTTTTTTAGACAATTTTATATTTGTGTGTGTGCGTGCACTCAGGGATGTGCCACAGTGTGTGTGTGGAGGTCAGAGGACAATTTGTGGGAACTGGGTCTCTTCTTCCACCTGTTGTGGGAGACCAGGGTTGTAGCTCGGGTTGTCAGGCTCGGTGACCAACACCTTTCCCCTCTAAGCCATTTTACCAGCCCTGGTTGTTTTTTGTTTTTTGGTTTTTTTTAGGCAGAGTCTACTTAGCCCTGGATATCCTGAAACTCACTGTATATCCCAAGTGCTGGAATTAAAGGCAAGTACTGTTTTTCATAGTCAACTCCAGCCCTGTTTTTGAGACTGGTTCTCACTCTGTATCTCAGACTAATCTGGAACTTACTGGTAGCAGCCCAGACTGGTGTCAAACTCACAGCAATGATTTTGCCTCAGCCTCTTCCAAGTGCTGAGCTTACAGGGTCATCAAACTCATACTAGAAACGTTCCTTTCTTTCTTTTTTGTTTGTTTTCGAGACAGGGTTTCTCTGTGTAACAGTCCTAGTTGTTCTGGGATTAAAGGCTTGTGCCACCACCGCCAGGCTCCTGCTTCTTTTTGAGCCTGTCTGGCGTTGTCCAGACTGGCCTTGAACTAATCCTCCCGCTTTACTTCTGAGCACTGGGATTGCTTCAGGCCCTCTCCTCCCCAACCCGACGCTTCAGTGTTGTGTATACTTTACACAGAGCTAAAGTTATCACCGTTTACAAATTTTTAGGGTTTTGTTTTTAGAGCAAGGTTTCTCTGTTCTGGAACTCCTTGTAGACCAGCTTCCGCCTGTCTAGTGCTGGGATTAAAGGCATGTGCCACCACCGCTCCACAATTTTTAGGATTTTATGTGCATGAATGCTTTGCCTATATGTCTCTATGTGTCCATAGAAGGGGTCAGTACTGAAATAAAGTCATACTAGGCATGGTACCGTTCATCTGTAATCCCATTAAGTAGGAAGCTGAAACAGGAAGATGGTTAAGTTTGAAGCCAGCCTAGACTTGATGACAAGACCCTGTCTCAAACCAACATGGGGTTATTTGTGCCAGTCCTTCCAAAAATAACTATAAGGCTAAGAGGTTAAGAAAAATGGTGATTTTGTTGTTTGTGGCTGTGTGTGTGTGTGTATGTGTGTGTGTAGTGGAGAGTTGGTTGGTTCTAAAACAAGGTCTCACTCTGTAGCCCTAGCTGGCCTGAAACTCTGTTCTCAAACTCCCAAGGATCTGCCTGCTTCTACCTCCTGACTTGCTCGGGTTAAAAGCTGCACTACTACAGTCAAAAAGACATGGATTCTTGGTTGAGATTAAAGTTGATATTTGCTTTAATATATGTGTTTTGTAGTTGAAAAAAGAGTTTTGAGCCGGGCGGTGGTGGTGCACGTCTTTAATCCCAGCTCTCAGCAGGCAGAGGCAGGCGGATCTCTGTGAGTTAGAGGCCAGTCTGGTCTACAAGAGGACAGGACAGGTTCCAAAGCTACAGAGAAAACCTATCTCGAAAAAACCAAAAAGAAAAGAAAGAGTTTAAATAGATTACTCGTGACATTTCTAAAACCCAGTTTTTTTAATAGCATACAAGGAGGAAAGAGACTGTACTGTCTCTGAGAGCAGAACACAATCTGCAGTTAACTTGTAAAGCGGTCTCCACCCTCCCACTCGCAGACTACCCAGAGTCCCTAGCAGCGCGGCTCGGAGGCTTATGGGAATTGTAGTCCTGAGGTCCGCGTCACTACTCCGAGGACTCTGGGTACCGCCGCCCGCGCTACAGTCTGCGCGCTTGCGCGAACGAACGGGCAATCGCCCTTCCCCCACCTGCCGTCGCGAGTGGGTATCAGGGCCCCCTTTCCACGCGCTTCGTGACCCGGAACCGCGGGTGGATGCTAAACCCCTCCAGGTATGTCTGCAAGGCCTGGGATGGGCGGGCCCGAGAGACGGGTCGTGTCCGCGCCTGGGTGGAAACCTCGCGGGCCGTGGCGACCCCCGTGCGTAGGTTCGGGCCTCGAGCCCTTCTGAGTTGGTCCCTGTGGGCTGCTCCCGGTGGACTCGTGCGGGGTTGGAGGAGGACGGGCAGGTGCAGTGCTCCAGCCTTCCTTTGTCAGGAGACACGCCTCTGCCCAGCATCGCGGGGTTCAGGCCGCGTGGGAGTCCGGAAGCCCAGCGGGCGCGTGACCCTCCACCGGGGTGTGGGGGCGGGGCCCACTCCGCTGGCCACGCCCCCGGAGCCATTCTAGCGGTCTCCGGGAGCCTCCGATTCCCTCGCGACGCCTGGTGTTTCCAGTTGTATCATCACGGAATAATCGCGTCTACTCCGTTACTTCCGGTTTGAGGCACAGTGTGAACAGAATTTTCTTGTTTTTCTGAAATTGACTTTTCTGGGTAGTTCAGGTTAGCCTGCAGCTTGCTGTGTAAGCCCATGCTGGCCTCGAACTCTGTAAGTCTGTCCAGCTTCACCTCTATTTTTTTGATTAGAGTTATGCTTTTTACTTATTTTTTATAAAGTTTTCACACAGGTATATATGGTATATTAAGCATACCCCCCATATCTCTTACTTGCTTTTTAAAATCCTCCCCACCTGTTCCCTTTTCCCCATAGTTTCATTTCTGTACATACTATGTATCTCTATAAATATCTAGGAACCGCGAGTCAGAGAAAACGTGATGTTTTTCTGAGAGTAATTTGTTTAATATGATTATATCCAGTTGCTTCCATTTTCCTGCAAATGACATAAACTTCGTTCTTTATGGTTGGGAAAATTCTGTTGTGGGGTTAGTGAGACGGCTCGCTGGGTAAGGACACCTCCAGCCAGTGCTGAAAATCTTGAGTTTGAGCCCTGGACCCCATATGGTAGGAAAGAACTAGAGAACTGAACGCTGGTCTCTGACCTCCCCAAGCACATGTGTGCACAAACATACACACACGCTCAGGTGAAAAAGTGTAAGAATCCCATTGTGTAAGCCTGTCATATCCGTTCCTCTGTTGTTGGCCACCTGTGCTGGTTCATGATAGCTGTAATAATAGCATGTAAATAATGCTGAAAGACCCACTAATGTGCAGTGGCTCCGTGATACGGGAATTTTCAGGTAAAAACCTAGAAGTGGTATAGCTGAGCCATATGGAAGATCTGTCGTTAGTTTCTGGAGAAACCTTCACTGGTTTCCATAGAGCCTGGACATTCAGTCCCACGGGCAGTGTATAAAGGTCCCGTTTGTCCACAGTCTTGCCAGCATTTCTTGGTTTTGTTTCTTTTTAATGACTGCTATTTTGACTAGGGTGAAATGGAATCTCATTGTAGTTTTTTTTTTTTTTTTTAAATATTTATTTATTTAGTATACAATGTTCTGTCTGTACGGCTACAGGCCAGAAGAGGGCGCCAGACCTCATTCCAGATGGTTGTGAGCCACCATGTGGTTGCTGGGAATTGAACTCAGGACCTTTGGAAGAGCAGGCAATGCTCTTAACCACTGAGCCATCTCTCCAGCCCCCCTCATTGTAGTTTTGATTTGTGTATTGTGGCTGGTGGGTTTGAACATTTTTTCATTGACTATTTGTATTTTACCTTATTTCTTTATGTTTGAGTGTTCTGGCTGCATGTAGAATTTTATGCCAGAAGAGGTCATCAGGTCCCACTATGGATGGTTGTGAGCCACTATGTGGTTGCTGGACCCCTGAAAGAGCAGCCAGTGCTCTTAACCGCTGAGCCATCTCTCCAGCCCCATATTTTATATTTTAAGAACCACTTTGTTGATCAAAGTTGTAGGAGGTGGAGATCTTTTCTTCTCAGAGACTGGGCTATCGTGACCGCCAGTATTTTATCTGCTTCAGCTGTCCAGGTTGCCCACTTGGTGGCTTTCTCTGCCAAGTATTTCCTTTGCTTGTGAAAGAGTTGTCTTTTTAAGCCAGGTGGTGATGATGTACACCTTTAATCCCAGCATTTGGGAGGCAGAGGCAGAGGCAGAGGCAGGTGGATCTCTGTGAGTTCAAGGCCAGCCTGGTCTACAGCTTGAGTTCCAGGACAGGCTCCAAAGCTACATAGAAACCTTGTCTTGAAAATCAAAACAAAACGAAAAGAGTTGTCTTTTTTAATCCTTACAAGTGAGTAATGGCTGCATTTGAGGTAGCATCAGTGCTGCTAACAAAATGATGTCAGTTCCTTCGTTTCTTAGGAAGCTTTTGACCATTAATTAATCCTTTATTCCCAAATGGTCACATGGGCCTGTAGTACCAAAGACTCACACGTAGAGTCAGCTTAAATATTTACTGGCTGTCCTGGAACTCATCTACCTGCCTCTACCTCCGGAGTGCTAGGATTAAAGGCCTGTAACCACCGCCCAATACTTTGGCAGGTTTTTAAGGTGAGGTCAGGAGTGTCATAGCTGGGTGTGATGCTGTGTTAATCTTCAGTTGTTTAGTCAGTGGCAAACCTTTGTTTTTTTATTTTTGTTTGTTGGTTTTGGTTTTTTTGTAGTAGTTTGTTTTATTTAAGACAGGGTTTCTCTGTGTAGTCCCAACTGTCCTGGAACTCACTCTATAGACCAGTACCTTTATCTTTGGGGACTGTCCTTGTTGGGTCCGGGAGTCGCACAGAAGCAAGCTTTTTTCCAGAAAAAGAAAGGAAAAAAATCACCATGGGGCACACAAAGCTTATCAGCTATAGCTCTGACCACAGCCAGAGATTGGGCTTCTGGAGCTGTGCAGTGGGGGCTGGTTTGGGGCCTCCTTTTATAGGAAAGTCAAGCACAGGTGTGGGTCACAGAGCTTTTACAGCTTGAGGTCAGGCTTAAAGCCACACTAGATTTGCACAACTTCTGGTTGTAGGACATTAGAATGTCAAGTTAGCCTGTGGCTGACACAGCTGCTTTTCACTGTCCCTGAAGGAATGCAAGGCAGAGAGTAGAGTCACATAGGGGGACAGTTAAAATTAAGGGGATACAAGCAGAAGGCAACACTTAGAAGTTAACCTTTATCTGCAGTACCTGCCTATCTGGGAAGCTGGGAGGCAGGAGACAATTGTAAAATGTTTATCTCTGTGCACAGTGGCTGCCAGGGTGTCTGCTCTTAAGGCAGAAAGTGTTTGTTAAAGGTTAATAGTGGCTGACAGCTTTTTTTTTTTTTTTCACCCAAAATGTGTTTGAGCTCACAACTTTATATTTCTGTATTCCAGGACCGGACCCTTTATTTCTGTATTCTGTTCCTGGACTCTTCATTCTGACATAGGTTTTGATGCTTCACTCTTAAGCCACTGGACCAGGTGCTTCATAGACCTTTGGGATTGTTTTGGAGTAGAGTGGGAGAGTTTGGAACTTAGGGTTAGAGAAGTCCTAAGATGGTGTAGGCAGAACGAAGTGGGCCATTCTAGTTCAGAGGACCAGAATGCCCAGAGAAAGGGGGCTGGAGACATGACTCAGCAGTTTAGAGTGCTTCCTGCTTTTGCTGAGAACCCAGCTTCAGTTTCTAGCAACCATGTTGGGTGGTTCCAGGGAATTCAACACCTGCTTCTGGCCTCTTCTGGTACCCACACTCAGAGCATGTACTCATAGACATACACACATATGCAAAAATAAAAATAAATCCTTAAGAAAGAGAAATAAAGGCAGAGAAACATAGATAATGAAGGCCTCTGGCTATGAGGTTTCAGAGGGAGGCAAGGACTTCTGAAATGGGGCCAGAGGCCATTTATGTCATATTCTGGCCAAGAACCGAGCTGCTTTCTGTCTATATCCTGAGAATTTGAGTGAGGCTGAATTCAACAGTAATGGACTATTTTTTTTTTTTCGAGACAGGGTTTCTCCGTAGCTTTTGGTTCCTGTCCTGGAACTAGCTCTTGTAGACCAGGCTGGCCTCGAACTCACAGAGATCCGCCTGCCTCTGCCTCCCGAGTGCTGGGATTAAAGGCGTGCGCCACCACCGCCCGGCTAGTAATGGACTATTTTGCTTGGTGGAGGATGTCTGAAGACAGGATGGGGGCAGAAGAGGTGGCTTAGTGATTAAGACACTGGCTGCTCTTCCAGAGCACCTGGATTCAATTCCTAGTCTTGTCTTCTGGATGACATTCAGACTATAGCGAAGTTATTGTTCGCTGTTCTTATCCCAGTGAGAGAGAGCAGAAAGATAGCAAAACTGTGTAGTTTGCTGGGGAAAGGAGGGGGCTTAAAGTTGTAGGCTACAAAGCAAACGCTGAGATATAGCTGCAGTTGTTAGAGATAAGGGAGACCTGTTCTGCATCGAGATAATAGGAACAGTGCTCTAGGGGCAAAGTGCCCCCCTTGCGAAGGTTCCAGCTTGTAACAAAAGAGAGCCTAAACTGGGGGTGCCACTGAAGGAGTCCTCTGTCTGAAAATCACTACCTGGGGAGGTGTTTCTTCCAGGTAAGCTTGGAAGGCAGACAGGGTGGCACAAGTATGGCTCGAGGGGGCCAAGCTACGTCTCCAGCAGGAAGCAGGTTTTGGCATCATGGCATAGGTATGATAGATGCCAAGACTAAGGCTCACGGAGGCTTGTGACAAGTCTGGAAGACTTCTGAGGCCAAGCAGTGTGGCCATTGTGGGAAGTTAGGAAGGTTGTCAGGTCCACAGGAAACTCCCAATTCCCCAAACTCCAGAAAGTCCAAATAGCCAAAAAAAAAAAAAAAAAAATAAGCAGAAGGAACATAAGACTAGTCAGTGTAACAGCCCTGGCTGTTCTGGAACTCACTCTGTAGAACAGGCTGGCCTCGAAATCAGAGATCTGCTTGCCTCTGCCTCCTGAGTGCTGGGATTAAAGGTGTGCGCCACCACTGCCTGGCTCACTTACACTTTTGGACAGGATTGGAACTGTTAAAGACAACAGGTACTTCTGAGGTTAGACTGCATGAACGCATTTTGCATCATGAGATGGCCATGAGCCGATAAGAACAAGAGGTGGAAACTGGGGCTTAAAGTAGTATGTTTGTTGGGTTGACAAGTGGGAGACTAATCACTAGATAGGGTTTAGAATTGCCTGGAAGAACCTCTAGGCATGTCTGTGAGAAAGTTTCTATATTGACTTAGTTGAGTGGAAAGACTCACCCATGGCTAGGGACCCAGGACTGAGTAAAAAGGAGAAAGAAGTAAGTCAGCGTGTGCCACTGTTCTCTGACAGTGGGCCCAGTGTCATCAGTGACCTCTTGCTGCAGCCGCTGTGACTCCTCTGTCATGATGGACTGTACTCAAAATGTGAGCCCTGAGGAGCCCCTTCTGCAAGCTGCTTTTGTCTGGGCCTTAGTCCCAGCAATGAGAAGAGCAGCCAGTACACTTGCCTTTCCCAGAAAATGTTGATGTTGTCTCTCAGCTTGAAGAAAGGGCAGTGAGGTGGCTGTCAACTCTGTCTGCCAAACTCAGGTTTCTGGTGTTAGAGCAAAACCAAGATTCTGTACTTGTGAGAAGGCATCAGGGCCTGGCAGGAGGAGACCTTATAACTGGTCTTATGACCATCCCTCAACCTTGGGTCCTTTTGCTTAATTTCAGCTAGAAATTAGGAAGAGGCCAGTACCATCGTCCAAAGTAGTCTTCGTGGGGCTTATGTTGGAGCTTCCGGAGAGAGCACGTGGAAGGCTCTTTGGGTTGTTCTCTCAGAAAGCGATGAGTTAAAACTCAGCTGTTTTGGACAGAGCGGGGTTTCTGCACGAATATTGTTATTGAGACAGCAAACCCAGGCTAGCTCACACCAGCCTAGATGGAACTTACTTTGTACACTGCTCTTACCTGGATAGAAATTATCTGTAGCGCAGGCTGGCCTTGAACTCAGGGCAATGGTCCTGTCTCAGCCTTCTAACTGCTGGAGTTGTAGATGTGAATAACCACCCCAGCTTTCATGAATGCACAGCCAGGTGGTCTGCTCTGAGCACTCGCTATTGGCACATCCACCAGGAAGCTTATGTATAGGTCAGGAGCAGACAGTCTGCTCAGAAAAGCTTCAGGGAGGGGAAGTCCCTTTTCGGGCTTTGAAGGGAGTGGGTACAGGGCTACAGTAGGATGCATGTGCAGCTAAACCTTGCTTCTCGTTAGAACCAGAAAATACAGATGGGGAATCAGGCCTGCCTTACTGCCTCATATCAGATCATAAAAACCTTCATGATACCAGGCTTTCCCATGGTCCTTGTCACTTGTTTCCTTGCTAGGGTCACCCTCCTCGGTTCCAGGAAGTTTGCACTACACTAGGTTTCCACATTGTCCCCTCAGTGCCCACTTATTCCAGTCATCATTACCTGTGCACCCTCCCTCTGTTTCTCCCTCCCTCACATGAGCTCTCCTGTTCTCATCCCCTCCCACCCATTCCACCTGCAAATCTATTTCCCCTTCCCTTCCCAGGGAGACCCATGAGTTCCCCCTAGAGCCCTCCTTGTTACTAAGCGTCTCTGGCTCTGTGGATTGCCGTGTGGTTACCCTTTACAGCTAATTTCCACCTGTGAGTGAGTACATATCATTTTTCTTTCTGGTCTGGGTTGCCTTGCTCAGGATGATTTTTTTTCTAGTTCATCCATTTGCCTGCAGATTTCATGGTGTCATTTTTTTCTAACAGATGAGTAATATTCCAGTGTATAAATATACATTTTCTTTATCTAATTCTTTAGTTGAGGGACATCGATGTGGTTTCCAGTTTCTGGATATTATGAATAAAGCTGCTATGAACATAGTTGAGCAAGCCTCCTTGTGGTAGGATGCCGCATCTTTTGGGCATATATACCCAAGAGTGGTATAGCTGGTCTTGAGATTGATTTCCAATTTTGTGAGGAACCACTATATTGAGTTCCATTGTGGTTGTACAAGTTTGCATTCCCACTATAAGTGGAGGAGTGTTTCCCTGAAGTGTTGTTGTTGTTGAAGTGTTCCATACCTGCACCAGCTTGAGCTATTGCTTGTTTTTTGTTTGTTTTGTTTTTGTTTGTTTTTTGTTTTTGTTTTTGTTTGGTTTTTCGAGACAGGGTTTCTCTGTAGCTTTGGAGCCTGTCCTGGAACTCCCTTGGTAGACCAGGCTGGCCTCGAACTCACAGAGATCCGCCTGTCTCTGCCTCCCGAGTGCTGGGATTACAGGCGTGCGCCACCACCGCCCGGCTTGTTTTGTTTTTTAAGACAGGGTTTCTCTGTTGTTTTGGAGCATGTCCTGGAACTAGCTCTTGTAGACCAAACTGGCCTCAAACTCACAGAGATCTGCCTGCCTTCGCCTCCCGAGTGCTGGGATTAAAGCGTGCACCACAACTGCCTGGCTCACTTGTGTTTTTGATCCTAGCCATTCTGACAGATGTAACGGAATCTCAAAGTAGTTTTGATTTACATTACCCTGATGACTAAGGATGTTGAACATTTCTTTAAGTGTTTCTCAGCCATTTGAGATTCTGCTATTGAGAATTCTGTTTGGATCTGTACCACATCTTTTAATTAGATTGTTTGGTTTGTTGTTATCTGGTTTCTTGAGTTTTTTATATATTTTGGATATTAGTCTTCTGTTGGATGTGGAGTTGGTAAAAATCTTTTCCCATTTTGTAGGCTGCTATTTTGTCCTATTGACAGTATCCTTTGACTTACAGAAGCTTTTCTATTTCATGAGGTCCCATTTATTGTCAGTCTTGGTGCGTATACTATTGGTGTTTTGTTTAGGAAGTTGTCTCGTATGCCGATGTATTCAAGGCTACTCCCTACTTTCTCTATTAATAATCGGGTTCAGTGTGTCTAGTTTTATGTTGAAGTCTGTGATCCACTTGGACTTGAGTTTTATGCAGGGTAATAGATATGGATTTATTTGCATTCTTGTACAAGCTGACATCCAGTTAGATCAGCACCATTTGTTGAAATGCTTTCTTTTTTCTATTGTATATTTCTGGTTTCTTTATCAGAAGTCAGGTGTCCATATATGTGTGGATTTATGTCTGGGTCTTTCATCCAATTCCACTGACCTGTTTTTATGTCAATACAATGTGGTTTTTCTAACTATTACTCTGTAGTAGAGCTTGAAGTCAAGGATGCTGATAACTTCCAGAAGTTCCTTTATTGTTCAAGATTGTTTTAGCTACCCTGGGTTTTTTGCTTTTCCATATGAAGTTGAGTATTGTCCTTTCAAAGTCTATACAGAATTGTGTTAGAGTTCTGTTGGGAATTGCATTGAATCTATAGATTGCTTTCGGAAAGATGACCATTTTTACTTTAATTCTACTGAACCATGCCAATTTCTTTTTTCAAAGACTCGAAGTTATTGTCATACTTTTTTTTTTTTTTTTTTGAGACAGGGTTTTTCTGTGGCTTTGGAGCCTGTCCTGGAACTAGCTCTGTAGACCAGACTGGTCTCGAACTCACAGAGATCCACCTGCCTCTGCCTCCCGAGTGCTGGGATTAAAGGTGTGCGCCACCGTCACCCGGCTATTGTCATACTTTTACTTGCTTGATTAGAATTACCAGTATTTTATATTGTTTGTGGCATTTGTGAAGGGTGTTGTTTTCCTGATTTCTCAGTCTGTTTGTCATTGTTAATCTTGTATCCAGCCAAATCACTCAAGATGTTTATCAGCTGTAGGAGTTCCCTGGTAGAATTTTGGGGTCACTTATGTA
This sequence comes from Microtus ochrogaster, assembly GCF_000317375.1. Lineage (NCBI taxonomy): Eukaryota > Metazoa > Chordata > Mammalia > Rodentia > Cricetidae > Microtus > Microtus ochrogaster. The sequence goes on along the minus strand of NC_022011.1, from coordinate 16,277,760 downwards.
TACTATCACATCATCTGCAAATAATGATACTTTGACTTCCTTTCTGATTTGTATTCCCTTCATCTCCTTCTTATTGTTCCAGCTAGAACTTCAAATACTATTTGAGTAGATATGGAGAGTCTTGTCTTGTCTTGTTTCTGATTTAAGTGGAATTGCTTTGAGCTTCCATTTAGTTTGATGTTGGCTGTTGGCTTGCTGTATATTGCCTTTATTATGTTTAGGTATGTCCCTTGTATCCCTGCTCTCTCCAAGGCTTTTATCATGAAGGGATGTTGGATTTTTGTCAAAGATTTTTTCAGCATCTAATGAGATGATCATGTGGGTTTTTTTCTTTTAATTTGTTTATATGGTGGATTACATTGATGTATTTTCTTATCTTGAACCATCCCTGTATCTGGGATGATGCCTATAGTTTTGGGTATACTATGTAATAATTTTCATTGTACTCTAAGAAATCTTTCATTTTTTTATTTCTGCCGTGACCCAGTAGTCACTAAGTAGAGTTCAGTTTTCCATAAATTTGTAGGCTTTCCCTCGTTTCTGTCATCATTGAAACAGAGCTTTAATCCATGGTGGTCTGATAGGATGTAAGGGGTTATATCTGTTTTCTTGTATCTGTTGAGGTTTGCTTTGTAACAAAGAATGTGGTCAGCTTGGGAGAAAGTTCATGAGGTGCTGAGAAGAAGGTGTAGTCTTTTGTGTTTGGGTAGAATGTTCTATAGATACCCATTAGGTCCATCTCTTGTATTCTGTTGGTGATGTTTGCATCTGTAGTTCCTGTTCACTTACCCAGATTTTCCATATCTGGGATTCCTTCCGTTTATATTTTCTTTATTGGTTCTTTGTCCATTTTCATATCTTGAACACTTTTTTGTTTTTTTGAGACAGTTTCTGTGTAAACCACCCTGGCTGTCCTGGAACTCACTTTGTAGACCAGGCTGACCTCAAACGCACAGAGATCCATCTCCTGCCTCTGCCTCCCGAGTGCTGGGATTAAAGGCGTGTGCCACCACCGCCCGGCCACTTTCATTTGTTTCCTTCAACTGTTTGTTTTCCCTGACTTTCATTTCCTCCAATTTTTTGTTTGTCTTTTTCTCAATTTCATTAAGAGATTCACTCACTTCTTTAAGGACCCCTTTTCTTGTGCTTTGGCTGTGTTGGGATATTCAGGACTTGCTGTAGTAGGATAGTGGGCTCTGGTGGCGCCATATTGCCTTGGCTCTTGTGCTCTTATGCTGGCATCTGGGCATCTAATTGGTGGTAATTTTAGCTAGGTCTCAGTGCTGAGTTCCGGGTTTGTCTTTGTTGGATATGTTTTGTTCCTTGGTTTCTGTTTCCTCTCTGGTCTTCTTGGCTTGTGTGGCCTGTGGTTGAGCAGGGGGTCTCCACCTGAGTTGAGGGCTAAACTGCTGGTGGCTGGTGTAGTCTCTTGTTGAGCAGAGGGTCTCTGCCTGAATTGGGGGTAGGAGTTCTGGAAGCCTTCGTGGCTTCTGATCCAGCAGGGAGTGTCTATCTGAGTTGAGGGCTCGGATACGGTGTCGGGGAGGTGAGGGGATAGGGAGGACTGCCTACCTGGTCTTCTGGCAGGTGTAGTCTGTGGGTGGACAGGGGCTGTGTGCCCAAGGGAACCAAGAGAAGAAGGAGATCCATGATCAGGCGGCCTCCTGATCTTCTGGCAGGCATGGCCTATAAGGTTGAGCAGTCTACCTCCTTTTTTAAATATTAATTTTTGTTTTTATTTGTGCATGTTTGTCTTGTATGTATTTCCCGTGTGTGCTGATGCCTGCAGAGGTCCAAAGAGAGCATCAGATCCCTTGGAGTTGGTATTCCTGGTGGCTGTGAATGTCTGGCATGGGTGATGGAAACTGAACTCTGGTCTTCTGGAAGAACAGGAAGTGCTCTTAACCTCTGAGTGTCTCTCCACCCCTCTATTTCTTTACAAATTAAATTTTTAAAAGTTTATGTGATAGATGTTTTGCCTGTGTGTATGTCTGTGCATCACGTGTGTGCCTGGTGCCTGAGGGACCTGGAAGAGGGTGTGCAGTTCCCTAGAACTGGGCTTATAGGCAGTTGTGATCTGTCAGGTGGGGGGTAAGAATGGAACCCTGTGCCTAGGGAAGAGCAGTGAGCATTCTTTGCCGTATCTCTAGCCCCCAAAGGAAAAAGATTAATATATGCAGCAACTATAATAATGTGCCCTGGGTCATTCTAGATATTGGTAATTTGTGTTCTTTGTTACTTTCGGATTTTTTTGTGTTGGTTGGGCAAGGTCTCGCTATATAGCCAAGCTGGCCTGGAACTTGTGGTCCTGCCTCAGCCTATCAAATGTTACCATCCCTCCACACCCAAGCTGTTTGTGTGTGTGTGTCCCCCCCCAGCCAGTTTGGTTAGTTTTATTGGTGTTCCTGATCTTTCCACATACCAGCTCTGGTTTCCTTGCGTTCTCCATTGTTAGAGATTTACGATTTCTGCTCTTACATTTATCATTCCCATCCTTATGCTGGCTTTGGGTTAATACACTCTCGGTTTGGGTGGGAAGAGGGGTAGGAGTGACCTAAGGCCATTAAGACATTTTATTTTTATTTATTTTTTTTTTTTTTTTTTTTTTTGAGACAGGGTTTCTCTGTGGTTTTGGAGCTTGTCCTGGAACTAGCTCTTGTAGACCAGGCTGGTCTCGAACTCACAGAGATCCGCCTGCCTCTCCATTAAGACATTTTAATGCACATCAGGTATTGTATCTCATTCTTGCCATCCCAGCACTTGGGAGCCTGAGGCAGGAGGATCGTGAATTTGAGGTTAGCCTGGGCCAGATGATGAGGCCTTATCTCAAAAAATAAAACAAGCAGTTAGTAACTGAAGCTACTCTTTCTCAGATGTTTAAATGCTGTTTTCTTTGCTATTTAATTCCTTTGCAAGGGACTGTTTTAAGGATCCTTCCAAGGCCTCATGCATGCTAAGAATTTCTACCTTTGTTCCAGTTCGTGTTTTGTTACGTGGCAGATACCCAAGAGAAGCAGCTCAAAGGACGAAGGGTTTATTGTGGTTCCCGGTTTCAGTCAACGGTCCCTTGATTCCATCTCTTTAAATCTATGGTGACATTGAACATCATGGCAGAGGTTACTCACCTCTGCTTACTTCCTGGCAACTAGGAAGACAGGAAGGGACTGGAGACAGGTTTATCTCCCAGGGCATGCCCTGGCATGCTGCTTCATCTAAGCCCCACCTTCTGTTTCTTACTGATGCCACCATAAGAGTCCATTGGGAATTAGTCCACAGATGAAGGACCAATGTCAGTGATTGAACCCGGCAGCCGGGGGTTCACCTTATAGCAAACCCTAACAGCCACTGAGTTGTACTCTTAAGTCCTTAAGTATTTTCTTTTTCACTTTGTCTTGTTTTTCAAGACAGTTTCTCTGTGTATTCTTGGCTGTTCTGGGGCTCACAGACTGCCTGCCTCCAGAGTGCTGCAATTAAAGGCATGTGCCATACCACTTGGAGTTTTCTTTTTTCATTTTTTTCTTCTAATTTCCATCTTTGCTGAGGTTCCCTATTTGTTCATTCATGTTTGCCTTTCACATTAAAGTCTGTGGTGTAGGCATCACGTGTTGAGACCATTTGGAGTCCTGGCCTCCAGCTGCTCTTCCCTGCTAGAGATCTTTACTTTCCTTCTGATTTGAGTTACTAAAGGCTGTGTCAAAGTTGTTTACCAGCTCTGCTTCACGAGTACGTGTTGCCTTGGCCTTGAGGATCAGAGGATGAGGTTTTCACCTGTTGGCCCACCTGACTGTTGGGTATACAAGCCTCCGTGGTGCTCTTGAATAAGGGGCTTCTTACCAGTGTCTAGAGGTCCGTGTCTCTGTGTGTTTTAACCTCCAGCCCCTTGCCTGAAGCTCGTGAATGGTGTGGTAGCGCATAGAATGCAGAAAGGCGTTGTGCGCTGCAATCGTAGTTGCTTTAAATTCCTTATCTGACGGCCTCAGGGATTGGGGCTTTTTTGTCTCTTGATGGCGGGATTCTCTCCTTGTGTTTAGCTGAACGAAGTTGCCAGCATGCTTTTTCTGAAGATGAGTGCTACTTTCCCTGGGGTGTATATGCTTTCTAAACAACATTCTGGTTACCAGGCAGGTCAGATCCTTAATAACACGCTTCCTTTTCTTCCAGTTGTGCCTTTGTGCTTCAGTGCCTTTGCCAACCGCAGAAAATGATGGGGTCCCAGGTGAGTCCACTGCTTATTGCTCACTTGGTGTTTCGTTTCGTTTTGGAGCGTTATGTCTATGGAAAATGAAGTAGAAAGGATAAGGAGTTAGCTTTGGGACAGAAAGATGGCTCAGTGGATGAGAGCTCTTGCTGCACAAGCAGGAGGACCTGAATTTGGATCGTAGTGGGCTCTGCCCCACACCAGTGTCTCTAGCACTATGAGGGTCAGAGAAAGGATTGCTGGGGCTTTCTGGAAGCCTAGCTCCAGATTCAGTGAAACAACCCCATCAATCCTTGCCATTCTGGGGTAAGGGGTCCCTTCTGTTTTGAGAAGAAAGGGTCAACCCTCAGACTCCCTATGTATTTAGGGTAGTGTTCTCAGTCTCCTAATAATCTGACCCTTCAGCACAGTTCCTAATGTTGTGATGATTCCAACCATAAATCTTCATTGCCACTTCTTAGCTGTAAATTACTGTTAAGAATTGTAATGTAAATCTGTTTTCTGGTAGTCTTGGTTAACAACCCTGTAAAAGGGCCCTTGGACTCCAAAGGGATCATTACTCACAGGTTGAGAACCTAACGGGAACCTTAAAAGTTCAGCTTCTAAGGATCCCTCTCAGGGTTCAAAAAAAAAAAAAAAAACCTCCACAATAAGTGAAAGGAACTAAAACCTGAGGGTTAAGAAATCTACTTACAACACGTTCTTTCTATCCCGATCTCATTATTCTCTCTCCTTTTTACTCTATTCTGTTCTCCTGACTGTAATTTCTTAGCTCTAAGTCTATCTCAATCCTAATTTCAATTTCAATTCTCTGCTCTATTTTTCTTCTTCATTTCCCTATCTCTGTTAATTTCTGGGACGCTTTTGCTCTAACTTTTGTTCCCACTTCTGTCACCTCTCTTCGTTCTTACCCAGCTGTAAAGACCCACAAAACCTTGCAGGCAGAGGTAGCCAGGCAGCTCACATAAACAGACAAGGGAAGTTTGTGGCCCTTGGTGCTTTAGCATTTTTGTCAAATGTTTAGCAAACTTCAGTGTTAGCTCTTAAGCCTGATGCTTGTCAGAGGCACCAGTGAAGGCTTGTCTGCCTCTGGGCTGTGGGTAGAGGGTTATTTTTCCTGTGAGTAAGACACAAGCAGTAAATCTCCTAAAGTCATCAGTAAGCGGAGGTGAAGGTGAGGTGAGGAGTTGGGAATCTTTTAATGCAAGGTTAGTTTTAGGTCGTTGCTTTTCTTATCTATAAGTGAGGTAAAACCAAGGCAGGCTTATGCTTATTTCTTCTATCTATGTGAGCAGCTATGAATTAACAGCTCTGAGCAAGTAGTAATTCTATGTTCTTGGATATCTGGGAATGCCTTGAATGGAATGCTTTTGCCTAAACCTTAAACGCTGACCCAGCGCCTGTCAATAAAGATAATTGCAGGAAGGCAGATCTGTGTTTACAGAGAGAGGAGCAAAGACCTGGCAGTGCAGAGCAGGTTCCTTGACTGTGACTGTCTTCACACATAGCTCAAATAGTGCTGAACTGTGGGAGATAAATCCCAAATTTGTAACAGAAAGGGAGTCAGCTACAGTGAAAAATCTATAGCAGAAAACAGCCACTTTATTTACAAAGCAGTAATCTCGAAAGCCCTGCATTGTGTTTTAAAACCTTCACCCAGCCGGGCGATGGTGGCTCATGCCTTTAATCCCAGCACTTGGGAGGCAGAGGCAGGCGGATCTCTGTGAGTTCGAGACCAGCCTGGTCTACAATACAAGAGCTAGTTCCAGGACAGGCTCCAAAGCTACAGAGAAACCCTGTCTCGAAAAACCAAAAAAAAAAAAAAAACACGCACAAGCATAATCAGGCGGATCTCTGTGAGTTCGAGTTCGAGGCCAGCCTGGTCTACAGAGCTAGTTCCAGGACAGGCTCCAAAGCCACAGAGAAACCCTGTCTCGAAAAACCAAAAAAATAAAAATAAAAAAATAAAACCTTCACCCAAAGCCCCTAGCTCTGATGAATCACTCATGAAATGAGAGCGGGCTGTCTAATTACTGCAAGACTCCTCAGTTCATAGCAAGAACCCTGGCTTAGACGACGACATGCTCCCAGGTCCCAGCCCAGGAAAGAGGACGTGTGGTGTGAGTGTGCACACCTGGGCTAAGAAATGCACCGTCTGCTCCTGTGATGCATTTCAGCTGAACCCTTCTAGCAGGTAGATTTTTAAATTTAATTACATTTTTGTGTGCATAGGGTGGGGGTTGGTGGATTGTAGTAGACTGTACAAGGTCAGTTTCTTCTGGTGGAGAACTCAGATCTTCAGGCTTGAGTACGTACCTTTACCCAAGAAACCATCTCTAGCTCTTTCTTTGTGTTCAGATTACATTTGCTAACGTCAAGCAAGAAGAGCCAACTCCAGCATTGCTGGTGGCAGTATAAAGGGCAGTGTTACTGTGAGCAGCGCATGGCACTCACTAGCAATGCTTAGCTAAGCCGTGTCTAGAAAGTTTACTAGGAGACCCTGTCTTAGTCTAGTTGTAGCTTTCCTAAAAGTTCACAGCAGCCCCATTTGGGGAAGCCATTGGCAAGGTCATGAGAAACATAACACAGGCCTTAACACTGCTGGTGCATCTGGCAGAATGTTTAGTATTTTTCCGCTTTGTTTACCACTTGACTGCCGGCTCTCAGGAATTAGTTTTAAAAGCAGACAGATTTGTAAGATGAATGGAGTACCCTCACCTGATCCAAGGCAGCACGGTGCAGGAGGGGAAGAGATGTCCTTAGTACATGTTCAAGACAAACCAGAGCAAGTGCATGGAAGACTCTGCACGTAGGCAGTCTGCCCTCACTTTAAAGTCTGGAACAGTGGCACAGGTATCTTGATGCTAGCCCTCAAAATATCTGCTTCTGAGTTAGTTCCGGCCTGCACTAGAAACTGTATGCTGTCATTAGAGAATTACTGCTGTTCTGCAAACTCTTCCCAGACACTGCCCTTGGCTCTCGCTTTGATTTGTCCCTTTCTATGACCTTTTAAATTACTGTTTTATTGGTGCTTTTTTTTTCTGAGACAGGGTCTCTCTATGGCAGTGGTTCTCAACGTGTGGGTTGGCACCCTTTGTGGGTAGCATATTGGATATTACATTACGATTTCCTAGTGGTGCATATTGGATATTTAGTTATGATTTCCTAGTGGTACATATTGGATATTTAGTTATGATTTCCTAGTGGTGCATATTGGGTATTACATTACGATTTCCTAGTGGTGCATATTGGATATTACATTACAATTTTCTAGTGGTGCATATTGGATATTTAATTATGATTTCCTACTGGTGCATATTGGATATTTAATTATGATTTCCTAGTGGTGCATATTGGATATTTACATTACGATTTCCTAGTGGTACATATTGGATATTTACATTATGATTTCTTAGTGGTGCATATTGGATAGTTATGATTTCCTAGTGGTGCATATTGGATATTTACATTATTTCATAGTGGTAGCAAATTAGTAGAAGTAGCAATGAAATAATTTTATGATCAGGGTCACCACAACCTGAGGAACTGTATATTAAAGGTCTCAGCATTAGGAGATGCTGTGTCAGGTCCTGGCTGTCCAGGATGGCCCCAAACTCAGATCAGCCTGCCTCTGCTCTACCTCCTGATGCTGGGATTAAAGATGTACCCTGCCTGCAGTGCGTTTCTTAATCGTGTCTTGAGAAAGGGTGAGAAATACACTTTTCAAAACTTGTATTTTTGAAAGGTCTTTATTTCCCTCGTTATTTGATGTAGACCTCTGCACCAATGTGGATTTGCCTCTTTCTAGCTTTTAGTTTTGAGACTGTTTCTCACTATGTAGCCCTGGCTGGCTTGAAACTAAGATCTGCCTGCCTCTACCCCCCAAATGCTGAGGCTGCAGGTGTGCACCACTACACCTGTCTGCCTGCCTCTACCCCCCAAATGCTGAGGCTGCAGGTGTGCACCACTACACCTGTCTGCCTGCCTCTACCCCCCAAATGCTGAGGCTGCAGGTGTGCACCACTACACCTGTCTGCCTGCCTCTACCCCCCAAATGCTGAGGCTGCAGGTGTGCACCACACCTGTCCTGAACAAAGGTGTTTGGACGCGGCACTGCCAGCAGCACAGTTCATGGCGAACTCTTACAATGTGGCAGGAGTAAGTTTTCATATATCCTTTCTCTGTCTCCCAAAGCGAATCACGTGTCATTTCAGGGATTGGTTTCATTCACTGATGTAACTGTGGACTTCACCCAGGAGGAGTGGGAGCAGCTGGACCCCTCTCAGAGGATTCTGTACATGGATGTAATGCTGGAGAACTACAGCAATTTACTCTCCGTGGGTAAGGACGGCCTGGGAAACAAACCTGTAACCTGGGGGCAGGAGCTGGAGTTAGAATGGTCAGTTCAGACCTCACCAGGTGTAGATGGAGCTGCGGGCAGGCCTACTTTTCGTCCTGCCTGACTCCCGCATGGTTAGCTTAATGCCCGAAATAACAACACACATATTTATTCATATAAACACTGCCTGGCCCATTATATCTAGCCTCTTCTTGGCTAACTCTCATATCTTGCTTAACTCATTTCTAATAATCTGTGTAGCACCACAAAGTGGTGTCTTACCGGGAAAGATTCAGCATGCCTGACCTGGCTGCTGGCTTCACTGCATCTGACCCAGAGAGGAGAGGCATGGCATCTGGCTCACTTCCCTTCTTCCCAGCATTCTGTTCTGTCTACTCCACCCACCTATGGGCTGGCCTATCAAATGGGCAAGGCAGTTTCTTTATTAACCAATGAAATCAACAAATAGACAGATGACCCTTCACCATCAATCAGGGGAGCTCTGAGTAGGAAAATAAAAAGCTAGGAGAAATGATGTCCCAGCTTTTGAACAGTTTGAGCACCTTTGAGATTTTTTTTCTTAAGACAGGTTCTCACTTATTTGACCTTGGCTGGTCTTGAACTCAGAGATTACCTACCTCTAGCCCCTCCCACCCCAGTACTGGGCAAAGGTGTGTGACCTGAGATAGGGTTTTTTGTTTTTTAGTTATTCAAGACAGGGTTTCCCTGTGTAACAGCACTAGCTGTCCTGGAACTCAATTTGTAGATCAATGGTCTCAAATTCACAGATTGCCTGCCTCTGCCTCCCAAGTGCTGGGATTAAAGGTGTGTCCCACCATGTCCAGTTAACCCCAGGATCTTGCTGTCTACTTGAGAGGCGTCTTCAGAAACTTGCAGAGTGATTATATGTGCAGGCTGTAAGAAATGCTCACTTTAGAGTTACTTTGTGGGGCTGGAGAGTTGACTTAACGGTCAGCGGTATATACAGTATGCTCTTGCAGAGGACTTGAGTTTGGTTCCCATTGCCCATGCTGGGCAGCTCATAAGCACCTGAAACACCAGCTCCGGGGGATCTGAAGCTCTGGCTCTAATGGCACCTGTACACACCTGTACGCAGACCCCACATACAGACATTTAAAGAGATTCTTCTAGGACCAGTGAGATGGCTCAGGAGGTGAAGGTGCTTGCTTCCCTGCCAAGCCTGATGTCCTGAGTTTGATTCCTAGAGCCCATATTGGTGGAGGGAGGGAACCAGTCTGAGGTGGCTGTCCTTTGACCTCCACTCACATGCCATGGTAACGCATGTATGTGCACACACACACACCACACAAAAATAAAAGTAGAAACTGGGTAAGTGTGGCACACTTTTAATCCCGACACTGGGGAGGCAGAGGCAGGTAAATATCTGAGTTCAAGGCCAGCCTGGTTTACATGGAGAGTTCCAGACTAGCCAGGGCTATATAATGAAATGCTGTCTTCAAAAAAAGGGTGGTGGTGGGCTTCAGAGGTACTTCAGTGACTGGGAGTGCTGGCTGTCCTCCACCCAGTATGTGTTTATTCCTAGCATTTATGTGGAGGCTGAGGGCCTTCTGTAGCATGAGATCTCTTCTGACCTCTGTGGGCACTGCAAACATAGCATGCAAGTAAAACACCCGTATACATAAAAGTAAAAATTTTATGTATGGCTATTTTTGTCTGCCCATATGTCTGTGTACCATGCGTGTGCCTGGTGCCCTCAGAGGCTAGATAGAAGAGAGCCATGGAATCTCCTGGGACTAGAGTCAGAGATAGTTATAAGCCACCATGTGGGTGCTGGGATTTGAACACAGGTCCTCTGGAACAGTAGTCAGTGTTCTTAACCTCTGAACCATTATCTAGTCCAATTAAAAAAAAATTTTTTAGGGGCTGGAGAGATGGCTCAGTGGTTAAGAGCACTGGCGGCTCTTCCAAAGGTCCTGAGTTCAGTTCCCAGCAACCATATGGTGGCTCACAACCATCTGTAATGAGATCTGGCTCCCTCCTCTGGTGTGTGGGCATACATGGAGACAGAATTGTTGTATACATAATAAATCTTTTTTTATATTTATTATGTATACAACATTCTGTCTGTATGTCTGCAGGCCAGAAGAGGGCACCAGACGTCATTACAGATGGTTGTGAGCCACCATGTGGTTGCTGGGAATTGAACTCAGGACCTTTGGAAGAGCAGGCAATGCTCTTAACCACTGAGCCATCTCACCAGCCCCTACATAATAAATCTTAAAAAAAAAATTTTTTTTAGGCCCAGCTGTGGTGGTGGCGCACGCCTTTAATCCCAGCACTCAGGAGGCAGAGGCAGGCTGATCTCTGTGAGTCTGAGGCCAGCCTGGTCTACAAGAGCTAGTTCCAGGACAGCTAAGACTATTACACAGGGAAACCCTGTCTCGAAACCCACCCCCAAAATATTTTTAATAAGTTATTTTTAGGGTTGGGGAGATTATAGACGTGAATCCCAGAGCCCACAGAAATGCTGGGTGGTAGCTACCTTGTTCCATCCTTGGAATGGAGTGGAATATTAGCCACATCTGGGTTTGATTACCACCTATAACTTCAGTTCCAGGGAATCTGACACCTTCCTAGCCTCCATGGGTACTCAGCACACACATGGCGCATAGCCATACATACAAGCAAAATACCCAAATATACTGGAAAAATGTTATTTTGGGGCCAGTTGTTGCTGCCCATACCTGTAATAAAGAGTGTCGCAAATCCTAGGCAAGCCTGATCTACGTAATGGAGCCCAGTCTCGAAGGGTGAAAACCAGCAGGGGTGAGCAGAGACCAGTGCTGGTGCCACTGTCGTCTGGAGCTGAAGCGCCAGTCACTGACTCTGCTCCCCATGACGTCACTGCCCATCTGCGTATTTTCTTGGTCTCCAGGCTGACTGTCCATTGTCCTCGAGGGTGCTATGAAATCCTTATCACAAAGTGCTATCTTTACCATGGCATTTTATATATGTTTTATATATTTTATATATATATATGTTTGTATCACGGAGAGGAGGAATGCTGTTGAGAGACTCTTTCTGTATGGCCCAGACTAGCCTTGGACTCAGGCTGGTCTTCTCAACCCAGCATCCTGGGTGTTAGGATTATGGACGTGAGCCATAACATTCAGTTTTGACCTCTGATTTTTTTTCTGCCCACCTTTTTTTTATTTGAGTTTCTATCCATAGCCCTGGCCGTCCTGGAACTCACTTTGTAGACCAAGCTGGCCTTAGACTCACAGAGATGGGATCAGAGATGGTGACACCACTGCGCAGCTTTTTCTACTCACTTAAAGGTCATTTTGTCATCAGGAGATACCACCCCTCCAATATATATTTATTTTCCTTTCCAAGCTTAAGAGATGAAAAATGTTTGTGTTGGATTTTTTTTTAATGCTGAAGACTGAGTCTGAACCCAGAGTTAGCTCTATGATGGGATCCCTTGTGGGGACTTCACACTCTAACAGAGAAGGCTTAAGAAAGTCCCTTTTAGCCGGGCGATGGTGGCGCACACCTTTAATCCCAACACTTGGGAGGCAGAGGCAGGCAGATCTCTGTGAGTTCGAGGCCAGCCTGGTCTATAAGAGCTAGTTCCAGGACAGGCTCCAAGCTATACAGAGAAACTCTGTCTTGATTTTATTTTTTTTTTAAATTTTCGAGACAGGGTTTCTCCATAGCTTTTTGGTTCCTGTCCTGGAACTAGCTCTTGTAGACCAGGCTGGCCTCGAAACTCTGTCTTGAAAAACAAAATTTCTTTCACTGTGTTTTGTCCTAGAAGTGTGGAGGGCCGATGACCAGGTGGAGAAGGACCCCAGGGACCCAGATGAACAGATGAAGCCACGTATAACCCTCAAGAACCAACCACCAATTGAAGAAAGAGGAGGTCTTTTTGGAAAGACATTAAATCTGAACACGGACTTTGTTTCATTAACACAAGTTCCCTATAAGTACGACTTAGACGAAAAGACTTTGAAATGCAATTCCGACTTACTCGGCAGTGGAAGCTGTGTGAGGAGGGAGGGCGAGGAGCACGGTGGGTTTGGGAAGCCACTTCTGTACCTGAAGCAAGAAAGGCCCCGTGCTGGAGTAGAGTACTCAGGATACAGCGGGCATGGAAAGGCTCTGAGCCATAAAGAAGTCGTCTTCAAACATCAGAAAATGAAGAGTTTGGTTCAGCCTTTTGTCTGCAACTACTGCGACAAAGCCTTCTCCTTCAAGTCGCTCCTCGTTAGCCACAAGAGGATACACACGGGAGAAAAACCCTACGAGTGTAACGTGTGCAAGAAAACCTTCTCCCATAAGGCAAACCTCATCAAACACCAGAGAATTCATACCGGAGAGAAACCGTTTGAGTGTCCTGAGTGCGGAAAAGCGTTTACCCACCAGTCAAACCTTATTGTGCACCAGAGAGCACATATGGAGAAGAAGCCGTATGAGTGCAGCGAGTGCGGAAAGACATTTGCTCAGAAGTTTGAACTCACCACACACCAGAGAATTCACACAGGAGAGCGACCCTATGAGTGCAACGAGTGTGCAAAAACCTTCTTTAAGAAATCAAACCTCATCATACACCAGAAAATTCACACGGGGGAGAAACGCTATGAGTGCAGCGAGTGCGGAAAGTCATTTATCCAGAACTCCCAGCTCATCATCCACATGAGAACTCACACTGGGGAGAAGCCCTACGAGTGTACTGAATGCGGCAAAACCTTTAGCCAGAGGTCAACGCTCAGACTGCATTTGAGAATCCACACAGGAGAAAAACCCTACGAGTGTGCTGAATGTGGGAAGGCCTTCAGCAGAAAGTCTCGACTCATTGTCCATCAGAGGGTCCACACGGGCTAGGTCCTGCGGCTCCAGTCAGACTATACCGTGGACAGCCATCAAAGCAGAATTCTTCCATCGAGGGAGAAACCTTGAAGAATACTGAAGGAACTTGGGGAATTGTATTGAGATGCAAACTAACTCAAAAAAACTTAAGAGGAAAGGATACCATAAGAATATATTGAAAATTAGTATCCATATGTATTTCATACATGTATCTCCAGATCCAATTGTGAATAGATACACCCAGCTCTATTTCTATGAGCTTTCTTGATTTTTGTGCTGTTGGGACTCAGACCTAGGGTCTTGCCTGTGCTAGGCAGGTTTTTTTTAACCACTGATCTACATCCCCAGTCTACAGTGATCTTTTTAAAATTTTGAATTGAATATTCTAGGAGGAGAAATTGTTTTAAATCTGTTAAGTTTAACAGCTGCTGGGAATTTGAAATTCTCATCTATAAAATTGCATCACAGTAAACAAGGTTTTCCATACTCAACATCACATATGCACCACAGAACCTTTCCAGCCTAGTGTGCATCCAGAAGAACCATGGGATGGGCCTTCAAGTAGCATGTAGCCTGCTTCCTCTGCAGCCAGCTCATGGTGTGGCCCTTGTTAATGAGCTGTTGGTTTTAACCTGGTTCTGGGTTTGAAGATGTTCCAGAGCATTATTTATAGAAATATGCAAAGGTGTGAGGTAATTGATCTAGAGAGTGGAAGAGGCAGCTGCAAACTCTGACTTGGCACCCGTTACAGAATAGAGCTGTGCTGGGCAGGCAATTCCTCCTCTGCCGTGCTCTTGTTCTTCCTCCCTGAGATGTTTACATACAAGTGCATGTCTGGCTCCAAAATACCCTGTACCCCAGAAAACTATTTTTGTATGTTTCTGTCTTCCTCTTCATGCTTTATGAATTGTCCCACAAAAATAATGGGTAGGGTGCCTGTGTAGCTTACAAATGTTACATTTCAGAGACAAGAAGTGTCAAGAGCTGTGTTTCACTGCTTTTTATAGTTTCCAGGTGTGATCCTCTTTAGAGATGTGTTCTTGCTGTGTCCTTTAAAGGAAGTATTTCTGCTTTCTCCCCATATGACACTGCGTTTGGGACCCGGCTTAGCCTTAGCTGTCACCCTGCCTTTTGGTGTTCAAGCACTTTATAAGAGTGTTTTCTACTGCAATGACAAAACACCCTGACCGCGGCAGCTTTAAAAGAAGGAATTTGAGGCTCACAGTTCCATGGTTAGAGTCCCATGGCCATTGGGAGAGGACGGGGTGTAGCTTAGAGCTCACCTCTTGGGACACAAGCACAGGAGCAAGCTAACCAGGAGCCCACCTCCAGGGACACACCTCAGCTTTACCAAATAGTTCCACCAACTGAGACCAGTATTCAAACCTGTGAACCTACAGAGGCCGTTCTCAAACCACCAAAATGTTCGACATCGGTGGGCTCCATATGTCGGCATTTACAAAGTTAGGGGTTTTTCCAGGTGCAATGCTCCATGCCTTTAATCCCATGGGAGGCAGAAGCAGGTGGTCTGAGCTGGAGACCAGTCTGGTCTACACAGTGAGAGACCCTGTCTGCAAACAAACTTTTTTTTTTTTCAAACAAACGTTTTATATAACTGAAAGATGATATTTTGAAGTTTGATTCCAAATCACAAGCTCAGCTTTTTCATTGTACATTAGAATTATAAGTGGAAATTACAACTGGATTTCTGTGTTTAATAACTTGGCATGTACGGGTATTTTACCTGTGTGTATTGTCTGTGCACTGTGTGCATGCAGTGCCTGTGGAGGCCTGGAGAAGGTATTGAATCCCCTGGAGTTATAGTCGTTAGCCACCCTATGGGTACTGGGAATTGAAACCTGGGTCCTCTGAAAGAGCAGCCAGTGCTCTTAACTGCTAAGCCATCTCTCCAGCACCTTGGGTTTTTATTTTTGAAGATAGTTGATTCTGTCTTTTAACATTAAGAAAAATACATGCTGTGTGGTGGTGGCACACGCCCCAGCACTTGAGAGGCAGAGATGGGCAGATCTCTGAATTCAAGGCCAGCCTGGTCTACAGAGCGAGTTCCAGGACAGGCTCCAGAGCTACAGAGAAACCCTGTCTCGAAAAGCCAAAAAAGAGAAAAGAAATACAGAATCTCTTCATACCAGGAAATTTATTTCTGGCAATCTGAAAATTAAGAGAAAAAGATGCCAGTACTTAAGATTTTATGTTGAACAAGTTATATTAATTTGGGGTTTTAAAAAAATCATTTAAAAATGAGTGAGGGACTGGAGAGATGACTCAGAGGTTAAGAGCACTGGCTGCTCTTTCAGAGGTCCTGAGTTTAATTCCCAGCAACCACATGGTGGCTCACAGCTATCTAGTATAAGATTTGGTGCCCTTTTCTGGCATGAAGGCAGACATGCTAGAACACTGTATACATAATAAATCAAAAAAAAATGAGTGAATAAACCAGGCATGGTGGCACACTCCTTTAATCCCAGCACTCGGGAGTCAGAGACAGGTGGCTTTCTGTGAGTTTGAGGCCAGCCTGGTCTCCAAGGAGTTCTGGGATAGCCAGGACTGTTACACAGAGAAACCGTGTCTCGAGAGAAAAAGTAAATAAATTACAGTAAAAAAAAATGGTATGACTGAATGACTCTTCATTGAGCAAACTTCCAGATCATATGAGAATCTGCCAGTTTTTGCTTTTTCCAAATAAAGATCTAGCTACCTTCCAGCTATGTTTGTGTGTGCCTCTCCCTCCCCACACTGGGATTACAGGAAGGTGCCAAGCTTTTGATGTGGGTGCTGGTGATCAAACTCCGTCTTTATGCTTTCGTGGCTTGCACCTCACTAAGCCACACCTAGTCCAGCGTATTTTCTTCATGACCTGCCCCTTTGACTTGTCCATCTGGACACATTTTGGTCAGATGGAATGCTCTCCTTGCCTGCCTTGGCTCTCCATTCTGATACTGGGGTGACCAGCTAAGAGTCACCAATAATGGTGTGGCTGTCCCATTGAGGGGATCTAAGAACTTCTTAATGTCATTTAACCAACAGCAAGTCCACATTTGCATTCTCTGCATCACTGTGTGTCCTCTGTCCTCCCTGTGGCATGAGTCTGAATCTCTGCCTGCCCTGTAGGCTGTCTTGTGACTCTGTCCTTGTAGCCGTGTCTGTGTTCGTGTGTGCGTGTCCCTTATGCTTTTCTCTGTATTTGTTATTTGTGAACATCACAGAAAGCATCGCATGGGGAACGAGTGAGGGATACTTCACAGACACTTTTTTTTTTTTTTTTGGTTTTTCGAGACAGGGTTTCTCTGTGGTTTTGGAGCCTGTCCTGGAACTAGTTTTTGTAGGCCAGGCTGGTCTCGAACTCACAGAGATCCGCCTGCCTCTGCCTCCCAAGTGCTGGGATTAAAGGCATGCGCCACCACCGCCCGGCTCACAGACACTGTTTAACCGTTTTCCAGCTCGCCCAGACAATAGTGTTTTTAAAGCTGCGCTGAATGTGTGTAACGTTTATGGTGGGTGTCCATCTTAGAGGACTGTCCAACTCCTATGTTGCTGCTTTCAGCAAATGATTGTTAGAGCACATACGTATTCTTGTGGGCCAGGGGCATAGGCTACATAATTTAAGGCTTACAGCTGGGCATCAGTTTAGGCTGTAAAAGGGAATGTCAATGGGAAATCCAAAGCGTGTAGAATTGTTACATTGCCATAGGTAGGATAACAGTTTTGTTTTCTCTTATGAGACAGGGCTCTCTATGCAGCCCTGGCTGTCCTGAAACTCTGAAACTCATTCTGTAGACCAGGCTAGCCTCAAAGTCAGAGATGCACTTACCGCTGCCTCCTGAGTGCTAGGATTAAAGGCCGGCTCAATCACCACCGGGTTCAAGGTGTGTTATTAACCGAAGGTCCAGCAAAAGTTCTTGTCTCCTAGAATATAAAAACAGAGATATTTTTATCACAGTCCCTTGGCACACAACTGGAAGTCCTTTAAGACTGTGAGCCTAGACCATTGTTCACCAGGGCACAGCTGAGGGTTTCTTTGTAGATAACCTTATGTCCTGTTTACGATAAGAATGGCCCGCTGGGTCCTATAAGGTTGGGGACTGCTTTTCTTCTGAAGTCTTTCAGTCTTAGCGTGGACCGCAGCCGGCTGCAGATTTCCTGAGGTAATTGCATTCCCTCCTCCCCTCGCCTTTTCCCACATCCCAGCTTTCCCTACCATCCTTCAGGGTTGTAGTGCCAGTGTCTCTGTAGGGTCTGTGTGCTCTTCCCCTCCTGGCCAGACTTCCTGCTCCAAGGGACCCCCGGGAAAAGTCTCCCCATCTTCCCTCAGGGCCAGCTCAAGGCCAGGTTCCCTTGAGTTCGCGTGAGGAAACTAGATGGAGCTCTGTCTCCACAAAGAGGGTGTGCATTTCCCAAACCAGCCCAGCTTAGAGCATGCCTCATTCAAGTAGCATGAGTCACCATGGGAGGTTCACTGCCCTCCAGTGACTTTGGGGTGAAATGTCACCCTCTGATACCGTCTGACTCATTCCTGGAATGTGTTCTCAAGAACTGACTTCAAACTGACCCCCAGATTCTGAAAAAGTGGGGGCTGGGACTAATTTTCCCTTATAACAAAGTTTGGCTCATATTTACTCCCAGATCAAGAAAGCTGGCCACGCCATGGCATACTGCTACATAGTGCATTCTATGATAAACCTTTGGTCATAATCTAGGAAAGGACTCAGACCTCTGAACCCAAACCTTCATGACCTTGTTGACAGGACGTTAGCTGTGGGAAGGATGTCATGTGGATTCTCTCACTTGCCCATCTCCCCTGGACTCAGCCCCAGTGACATTCTTGATGACCCTTTGTGAATACTCAAGCCCCTGTCGGATCCCGTCTCTGCTACCAGCCTCCACCTCCACCTAACAATCCTGCTCCCTCCCCCTCTCCCCTTCCTTGATGAGGGTGACACCAAATGAAGGTGACATTTTCTCCACCTGCAGAAGTCTCCAACTACTCTTCCTTAGCCGGTGTCATGGTGTCATAGTTCAGCTGTTGACACAAACATAGAGTCCCCCAGGCAGAGGGAACCTCAGCTGAACAACTGACCAGATAGGCCTGTGACCATGTCTGTGACCATTTTCTTAACTGCTGATCTACGTAAGTGGCTCAGTCCACTGTGGGTGGTACCATCCCTATGCAGGTGAGTCAGCCGTAGAAAGAAAGGTTAACAAGTCAGAGGGGAACAGGCCACCATCCCTCTGCAGTGTCTGCTCCTGTCCTGGCCTCCAGGTCTGGATGAAGTGAGCCTTGGGTCCGAGGACTCTTCCCTCTCATCCTTGTCAGGAGTACCCAAAGCCTCTCCTGGGGCCATGTCCAGTCTATAGAGTAGAGGTACAGGAAGCGAGAATGTCCCTCTTACTATAAGAACAGGCCAACCCCATCCAAGGATGTCACACTCAAGTCAAACCCAAAGCAGCACAAGTGGCCTGCCTTTGTTCCTCTCTGTAAGGAGCTGGCTGAGCAAAGAGGCCCATCTGGTCTGAAGACAGACAGGGCTGTATGGCTCTCCTGTCCTACCTAAACTATAGCTGAGGCTTTCTGAAACTTCAGAGTCTCTCGTGACATTTCTGCCAGGTCTGTTCTGTAATGGCCTGGAGCTGTCTAGGGCCTCAAAGGCCCTAATTGTCATAACTGTCAAAGCATGCAGCACCAGACACAGCTACTCATAAGTTCTTGCCCAAAGTCTGGGATACCTCCATTCCTGGACCCCAACTGAAACCAGCCCACCACACTCCCCTGAAGGACCCTAATACTTTCTTTAAAGGTCCCATTATTCGTTAACACCTGAAGCACAAAAGCCTCCCGTTGATAAAGTCATGCCTGATGGTCCCGGGTCTGATGGCCCTGACCCTTCCCCTACCTTTACATCTCTGCACGCTCCCTTGTGTTCCCATTCTTGCAAACTCTCAGTGCCTATTTGCTCTTTAGGGCAGAACCCTCTACCCAGTTACTCAGCAGCTAACCTGGATCATCTTACTGCAGGGCGACCTTTTGCACAAACTTAGCATCCCTTTACAGTCCCCTGGGAGTAGCCTCCTTCAGTATTCAGATAACTCCAGCCAAGCCCACTCCACAGTGGAGAAACCAGCTGCCCATGCCACATACAGGAGGAAGTGGCCAGGTCTGGTTGAAGCAAAGGAGACTGAGGGCAAATGGGAGGGGCCACCGATTTCTACTGCTGCAGGGTTTACTGTTTTGTCGAGACTGGCCTCAAAATCACACCTCTGCAACCATTTCCCAAGTGCATACTTTGTTATTAGATACAGGGCCTAGCTCACTGTGTTAACCTGGCTGACCTTGAACTCAGGGAGAGCCACCCATTGCTGCCACCCAGGGTACTGGGTGGGATAAACAGTATTTATCATCTCCTGGGGAAAATAAGATCCCTGACTCTACACACATCCCAGAGACTGATGAAAGCAAAGCTATTCTTAATACGCTATTGCTGGGATCTTTCTGGAATAAGCACACTGACATCAACGAGAGCAAGAGAGACAGCACCAGTGGACCAAAGCCATGGTAGTTCCTGATAGGCCTTGGTATCAGGTCCAGCCCAGTTTATATTCTAAAACCATAAAGTGGGGCGAGCTAGCAAGGGAGACTGGTCAGGTTGTTAAGGGCGACGAACCATTGGCTCAGCTATTTTCCCAAGTCGGTTCTGATCCAGTAGCAAGTGAGGTCATGCGTGGCAATCTGGAAAAGCAGAGCTTTCGCTAAATCTCTAGATAAATCATATCTAATAACTGGTCCTGTCTACCTTATTTTACTTTAATACCATCCTACAGTGTGGGATGCCAGCCTGCTGACTTGGCACAAAATAGTTAAATCTCCCGACTTCTAGAAGTTCTCATCCTCTCTTCTCATAGGCCTGGACTTCTTTCCCAAGTCCCCATCCTATTGGTTTAGAGTGCAAAGCCTTACCTAGTTAGTAATTCGAAGCTCTCAGTTTTAGAGACCAGCAGCAGCAGAGAGTTCTGAGACTCGCAGGTGACAGCGGCCAGCTTGGAAAGAGAGGAGCCCAGCGCCTGCTTCTGACTCGGATGAATTCTTAAGGACACTTCACACTGAAAATGGACCATTAAAATCCTTTTTTAAGCCAAGCAATAGTGCTGCATACCTTTAATCTCAGCACTCGGGAGGCAGAGGCAGAGGCAGAGGCAGAGGCAGAGGCAGAGGCAGGTGGATCTCTGTGAGTTCAAGGCCAGCTTGGTCTACAGGGCAAGTTCCAGGATAGCCAGGTCTATACACACACACACACACACACACACACACACACACACACACACACACGTGTCTTGAAAACAACATCATCCATGTTAAATTACATGTCAGGGTGAGGTGTGTGTGCATGCCATGGAGCTCATGTGAAGGTCGGAGGACCCTGTAGGGCCTCATCCCTCCTCCTACTTTACATAGGCTCCTGGGATCAAAACCAGGTCACCAAGCTTGTGTAGCACCTCGCTGGCCCCAGCTTTGCTGTGACTTACTGATGCCCATGCCTATTTTGCCATAACGTTGCCAGCTCTTCCAAGCATTGCCGTAACCCCACCTCTTGCGCTTATTACGGTGAGTACATACATTGGTGCATTGGCTCAGGCTCCCTGTACCCTCAGTAGCAGGCACTTCCTGTACTGCAGCAGCTCCCACCGTCACCCTGGCTTCAGAAGGACAGCGATCGAGGAGTCTCTTAGCCGTGGCGGTACCTGTCAGGAGCATGTCCCTTAGTGCTGTGGCGACTGCATGCATCTTCATGGTGATTCCCTAGGACACACACCCACCTCAGAGCCTCCAGCCCCTCTTCCATCATGGGCAGTGATTCTAATGCTTCTGCCTTGCCAATGTGTCCCGTGGCCTTTTCCATGCTTCAAGGAACCATCTGGAAGCATGTCTGCACCATCTTCTAGGGGCCTGACCAGAGTATGATATTGCACGGCCTGGAATAGCAGTCCCCAACGGATAAACTCATGTGGTGTGTGTGGGGCTCTGCCAGTCCCAGCCAGCCACTCCCGGCTCCTCCTGACACTTGCCAGAGCCTGCAGCTCCCTTGGGACATATTCTCTCTTTCCAGTCCTAAACCCCATAACAGTTTGGAACTAGGTACTCACAGGTGCCGAGCCAGTGTGTATGTCCCTGTGTGTCTAGAAAAAGTGAGTGTGGGTCTCTGATAGGGAAAGGGGGACTGCGTCCAACCTCTCAAGGACTCTGAAGGTTTGAGGCTTCAGGCTGCATCAACCTAGGCATTTCATGTGTCTTGGGCATGGTTGGCCATCCAAGCATGCGGAAAGAAGGCAAGCCAGCAACTGGCTCGCCCTTGTGACCAGGAGAAATCCTGAGATCAAATGCATGTCCTCAGGCCCACACAGGCGCCTCTGCCCTCACACTTGATCTCACTTGTTAAAGATCTTACATACATGTGTGCTTTGACTCCATAAAAGTCTGAAAAGTCTGTGCCCCAAGTGCACGCGGGCGCTCTTGAAGGTCAAAAGAGGATGCTGGGTCCCCTGGAACTGGAGTTACAGATGGCTGTGAGTTACACATGGGTGCCTGGGTCCTCTGACAGAGCAGCCAAGTTCTGAGACAGGGTTTCTTTCCTTGGTAGCTTTGGAGCCTGTCCTGGAACTAGCTCTTGTAGACCAGGCTGGTCTTGAACTCACAGAGATCTACTTGTCTCTGCCTCCCCAAGTGCTGGGATTAAAGGCGTGCGCCACCACCAACCAGCTGCAGCAAATGATCTTAAAACCACTAAACTCACACATTATTTTGTCATTTTAAATTATCTGGTTTTTGTTTTTGTTTTTGTTTTGTTTTTTGAGACAGTGTTTCCTCTGTGTAGCTTTGGTTTGGACCCTGTTCTGGAACTAGCTCTTATAGACCAGGCTGGCCTCGAACTCATAGAGATTCGCCTGCCTCTGCCTCTTGAGTGCTGGGATTAAGGCGTGCACACCCACCGAGCGGTTTAAATTGTCTGTTAATTACGTTCAGCTTCAGGACAGGCTCCAAAGCCACAGAGAAACCCTGTCTCGAAAAACCCAAGGGGAAAAAAAAAAATTACGTTCAGCTTGTTGCCTTTTTCCAAAGCCTCTGTGTCTTTAGCAACAGCCACACAAGCTACCGTCCTCAGTTTTCACCCCCACCCCGCATATTTCTCAAAGTCCTGACATTCAAAGCCCGTACCAGAGTGCTCTCCTCGCTGGAAACTGTGGCCCATGCCTGTAATTCTAGCACTTTGAGGCAGGAAGCCATTCTGAGTCCTATGGCAGAGAACCCTTCCTCAAAAAACAAAGCAAACAAAATAAAACCCATCATGGTTTAGCAATGGAAGATCTGATGAGCTCGTTGCTACCTTGTCCCCCACAAACAGCAAGGGTTCCCGGAGCCAGCCAAGCTCCGAATCCCATCTTACCGTTTTTTTGTGTAGCTTGGCCCAGAGACTCACGGCCACGGGTGGAGTTTCAAAAGGAAGCAGCCTGAGAGATGCAAGAGGCATACATACCGGGAGAATCTGAAGCTCCAAGCTGGAAGAGGGAGGGAGGGAGGGAAAGAGTGGGAGCAGAAGCCGGGATAGCCAAAGAGAAATCAGGCAGATTTCAGCATTGCTCATGGTTAAGTCTGAGACACTCGGGCCTTCAAACTCTCCACAGACCAATCCCTGGAAGCGGTTACATTCCCAAATACAACAGGCAACTAAAGGCTGTCTACCACAAAAATGCAGCTAGGTCTGCATCCGCAGGCCCGGAAGGAGCAGCTGTGTGAAGTTATCCACCGAGCAGGGTTGCAGGTGCGCAGGACGGCTGAGCCTCGCCTGCTGCCATTGTATATATCTCAACAGGTAAAAAGCAAAATCACCCGTGAGAGTGAAACCAGGGCCTGTCTAACAGGGTTGACTGACGTGGGCGGGTCAACCAGCAGCCCCTAAACCAGGGCCTGTCTAACAGGGCTGACTGACGTGGGCAGGTCAACCAGCAGCCCCTAGTCGGTTTGTTTGGTTTCTGTTTTGTTTTCTGAGACAGGGTCTCTCTCTATAGCCCTGGCTGTCCCAGAATGTACTATTTAGACCAGGCTGGCCTCAAACACATGGAAATCCCTGCCTCTGCTTCCCAAACGTTGGGATTAAAGGTGTGGCCACCACATCCAGGATTTGTAAATTTTTTTTTGTCCCTAGGAGTTCCGTATATTAATTTGGGTTTATGAATTTGTTTTTTCTTTGCTTTTTTTTTTTCTGTTTTGAGACAGTTTCACACTGTAGCTCAAGCTGGGTTAGGATACATTGCATAGCCCAGGCTGGCTGTGAGTTAAGAGGACATCACATCTCCTGGAACCAGAATTACAGACAGTCAGGAGCCTTCCGTGTGTACTCAAGGGAAGCGAACCAGGTGTGGAGGAAGAGCAACAGGCTCTTGACTCCTGAGCTGTCTCCAGCCCCAGGCTACCCTTGAGCTCGTGGCAATCTCCTCTGCTTCAGCTTCTCTAGTGCTTGGATTGCGTACATGAGACACCACACCCAGCTTGAGTCTGCTTTTTGATTGTAAATTTGTAATGGTTAAATACGTAGCAAGTGTGTTTGATGAAAACTCAGCACGTATTGCCAGGTGGTGGTGGTGCATGTGTGCACGTAGGCGCTTCTTTAATCCCAGTGCTTGTGAGGCAGACACGGGCAGATCTCCGAGTTCGAGGCTGTCCTGAGTGTGTTATGGGGCAGCCAGAACAGAGAAACTCCATCTTGAAAAACCAAAAGAAAAAAAGAAAATTTAGCATCTAAATAGAGATGTAAATGTAAATTCTCATGAGAAAATACAAGTAATAAGTTAAAAATAAAATGCAAATTTTAGTATTAAATGATAATATTTGAATATTAAAATGAATTCACCTGTTTGGGGTAAGGCCCTGAGCTGGGTTAGAAAATGGCTATGCAATTTTCATACTAACCACTAGGTGGCAACCTCACCTCAGAACTGTCATTCAGGCTTCCTTAGAGGAGCATTGGGGCTCGGCAGGAGCAAGAGACCTAGGTTTGTGTTTGCTGTTCTGTTTTATAATAATTACACTTCGCATTTATTTGTGTATAAGAAGCTATCGAAATAACAAGATATGTTTTCTTAACCCTCGGATCCAAGAGCTCTTTCTCGCCGTGGAGCTGCGGGGCGGTTTAGCTGCGCTGTTGTTGGAAGTGGCAGTGTGTAGGTTTGAGAGCAAGAGGAACACCATGAAAGGGCATTGTATGAAATTATCGAGGGGCTGGAGAGATGGCTCAGCGGTTAAGAGCATTGCCTGCTCTTCCAAAGGTCCTGAGTTCAATTCCCAGCAACTACATGGTGGCTCACAACCATCTGTAATAAGGTCTTGTGCCCTCTTCTGGCCTGCAGGAATACATGTAGATAAAATGCTGTATACATAATAAATAAATAAGTAAATATTTAAAAAAAAAAAGAAATTATCAAAAAATAAATACAGATTTTTTTTAAAAGATTGAGCTCCTTTCTGGTTTGGGGGGTTTTGTTTTTTGTTTTGTTGAGACAGGGTTTCTCTGTGTATCCCTGGCTGTCCTGGAACTCACTCTGTAGATCAGGTTGGCCAAGAACTCAGATATTCAACTGATTCTGCCTCCTGAGTGCTGAGATTAAAGGCGTGCGCCACCACATCTGTCGAATTCCTTTTTAAAAAGTGTATGTGTAGGGCTGGAGGGATGTGAGTGTGTGAGAGACTGGCTCAGTGGCGATGGTTCAGGGGGTTAAACAAAACTGTGTGGATTGTGTGTGTAGGTGCTTCAGGAAACCACAAGAGGGCGCCATATTCCTAGCACTGAAGTTACAGGCAGCTGGGAGCCATTCATTATGAGTGCTGGGATCTGGACTCAGGTCCTCTGCCAGAACAGTAAAATCTCTTAACTGCTAAGCTATCTTCCCAGCCCAGTCTAAGGATCTAGGCAATTAAATTTCTCTGTTTCTGTTAGGAATGGAACCCAGAGCCTCATGCATGCTAGGCAGGTACTCCACTGATGAGCTACAACTCCAATCCCTGGATCTTAATTCATCATAGTTTTGAGACAGGAACTCACTATAAGAGCTCCTGATTAGTCGGGAACTCTGTGTGTAGAGCAGACTGTGAACTCGCAGGGAGCCGTTGGCTTCCCGAGTGCTGGGATGGAAGGGCTCTGGTTTAAGTTTTTTTTTTTTTTTTAATTTATTTATTTATTAAAGATCTCCGTCTCTTCCCCGCCACCACCTCCCATCTGGTTTAAGTTTTGCTCCTCGGCTTGGGCTTTCTCCTTTTGTTCCCTGCACAAATTCAAGACTGCTTTCATAATTTTATAATTCAGTTGTCCAGGGAGCCCAAGATTCAACACTGTATCATCAGAACGTCTAATATTTTACAAGGCAGAGAAAAATACTATGAAGAACCCTGAGAAATACAGAGATAAGCCCAGCTCCATGCCCACCAACAGGGCCAGTCTAGTCTGGCTATGGCTGCCTCACCCAGAATGACCAGAGGAGACACAGAGAAAACCTGAGAGGAAGCAGGTGGGAGCCAGGAGCAGTGGCCACAACTGAGGCCTCTTGCGGAGGCTGAAATAGGAAAGAAAGGGCCAGGACCTGCTGTTTCTCCCCACTATGACACCTTGGACAAAAGAGGTGTCTGCTCAGGCCTGCCTGCAACAGCTTCTCCATTCCTCAGGGTTCAGGGGTCATGAGCACATGAAGAGCCAAGGACAACAGAAAGATCTTTTTCCCATCCTGTCCCTCCAGTCCCCTCTGGATGCCACTCAGAGATCCTTGGGGGAGGGGAAGCATTTTCCTGGCATTCTGGAGCGTGGGCCTTTTCATAAAGGCTGGCTCAGCTGCTACCTCCTCTGCTCCATCTTAGGACTTTGATTTCTCCCCTCCGCTCTAGTAGAATTTAATAATGAGAACAGAAAATACTTGAAAAGAAAACCCACTCGTTGGCATTACAGATTCTGTTAGAAACAGGAACCTCAGGGCATGTGGACAAGATTCCAAACAAGCAGCATAAACCGTGAATGAAAGAAGATGTTAGCAGGGTCAAGTAAGAAAGCCCATTAAAGAATCCAGCAGGAATGTTATCTAAACTAGAGGTATTGACAAGGGTAGGTGGCTGAAGCAGGAGGATTGCCATGATATAAAAGGGAGTCCACAGTGAGTTCCAGGGCAGCCTAAGTTACAAAGTGAAACTCTGTCATAAAACAGACAAACAACAAACTCTCTGCTGTGACTCCAGACAGCAGTAAGTGATCTCAATAATAAGACCGAGGCATCCGAGAAGTTAGTAAATTAGGTCAGTTTAAGGGACGCTCAAAAGCAGGAGAGGGAAGCCGGGCAGTGGTGGCACACGCCTTTAATCCCAGCACTTGGGAGGCAGAGGCAGGCGGATCTCTGTGAGTTTGAGACCAGCCTGGTCTACAAGAGCTAGTTCCAGGACAGGCTCCAAAAACCACAGAGAAGCCCTGTCTCGAAAAACCAAAAAAAAAACAAAAATTCAGGATCTGGGGGGTTCACAGCTCCCAACACAGTTTGACGAGTTTTCGTTTCATGGGCATATTTGTGCTACCAGATGCCCAGAGCTGTCCTGTCAACCAGCTCACCCCTCCGGGCCTGTGGTGGTCACAGCACAGCTGCGGCCCTCTGAGCTGACACTGCACCCCAGGGTAGCACTGTTCAGACGCAGCACCAGCTCAGATCTGTGGTTTTGTTTTTGAGACAGGATCTCACTATGCTGCCCAGGTTGCTCTCAGCCTCCTGGGGTCACTTGTCCTTCTGCCTGGAGCCTGAAACTGGAACTGCGGGACGCCGGCTTCTCCTCTGGGTAAGCGGAACCTTTCCTGAAATCTAAGGGATTTACCTCCATTATTTCTTCAGATGGATATTTATATCTCTTTTGATTTTATTTATGCGTCCTGGACTCCTGTTTTCTAGACACTGGCACTTGTCCTTGTGTCTTCAGGTGACGTGTCTTTTGCTTCCCTCTCCTGTTTTTTTTTTTTTTTTTTTTTTTTTTGTCTCTGAGCACGAGACCTTCAGGAGTTCCTGATGGCAGAAGAGTGGTTTCTGGTGGGTTTGGCTGGGACGTGGCTATCAGTTAAGGATCCCTTATATGCTGCCCCTGGTCACAATAAAGGCGGAATTCTTGGGGGATTCAAGGATGATCTGTGTCTCTGTCTGTGTGTCTTTGTGTGTTTCAATCTCCAGCCCCTTGCCCAGTTCACGAACTGTATGGTAGTGCCAGACGGGTGTGGTGCGCTACAAAACCACACATTTCTCCAGTGAAAAGTGCACAGGAGGAGTTGGGGGGAGATTGCTGGGTAAGAGGGCTTGGTGTTAAAGCAAGAGGACAAAGGTTAACATCCTCAGGACCCAAGCAGAAGTCAGGAACAGCTGTACATGCATGTGATCCCAGCTTTGGGGGACACAGGACTCCCAGGAGCTTGCTGGCCAGTCAACCTATTTAACACAGCAAGCTTCAGTTCAATGAGAGGTCCTGTCTCAGACAAGACACAGTGGAGGGTGACACAGGGTGACACCAGAAAGCTTCCTTGCCCTCCCTATTCAGGAAGGAGCAAGCGTGCACTTGCACACACACAGACACACAGACACACATGAGTCCAGAAATGAAGCTCAGTTGGTAGACTGTGAGGTTTAATCCTCCCCATTCCATAAACTGGGCATTCATAAATGAATTGGAAAAGTAATATTACCTCACAAGGAAGGGCAATTACAGACCAAATATAGACAAATATATATATTTATATATAGACAAATATAAATTATATATATATTTAATATATATATATTAAATAGAGAAGAAATAAGGGCTGGAGAGATGGCTCAGATGTTAAGAGCACTGACTGCTCTTCCAAAAGTCCTGAGTTCAATTCCCAGCAACCACATGATGGCTCAAAGCCATCTGTAAAGAGATCTAGTGCCCTCTTCTGGCCTGCAAACATACATAGACTGAACACTATATAGATAAATAAATCTTTTAAAAAAGAGAAGAAATATATATTATATAAATATATATATATTTCATAACCTAGATGAAAACACTACCTGAGTGAATCCAATAGCATATTAAAAAGATATGCCATGACCAAGTGGGATTTGTCGCAAGTGTGCAAAGAGTGGTTTGACATGAGAAAATCAAACAGTGTAAGGGGCCATGTCAACAGAATGAAGGGAGAGGATCACATCACCACCACGGTTGATGCAGAAAGGGCCTTGGACAAAATCCAGCTTCATTTCATTATCAAAGGCTCTCAGAAAAGTGAGACTAGGAGAAACCTTCCTTAGCATGGCAGAGGCCTCATAAAGAATGTTACCGATTATGTCATATTCAGAGCCAGGTGTCGAGGCTCACACCTGTAGTCACAGCACTGGGGACGTGGAGGCAGGAGAATCAGAAGGTGGAGGACATCCTCAGCACTTCCAGACCAGCCTGGGACACATGGGGTGTGTCTCAAGGAAGAACACAATGGTCGAGATTAGGTTGAAAGGTAAAGAAGAGGTACAGTGGAGGGCTGGGGGTGAGGGGCGGGGTGGGGAGTCCTCTCCCCATTCTGGAGGCTGGAAGTTCATCCCAGATCTCACGGCTCTGAGATCACAGCGTCAGAAGACCTGAGAGAGGCCGTGTCCCCTCATGCTCACCCTCTTAGCCTTCTTGAGCTTGGTACAGCAGCACAGCAGCCTCTGCCTCCACCGTCACAACTCCTTCCCCGTGTGTCACCTCCTCTGCCTCATTCTTAGGATGCTTGTGGCTGGATTTGGGACTCAAGCTGTTCTCCTCATGCCAAGATTTGTGATGTAATCATATCCATGCATAATCAAGCCTGGGGACTGCCTGGCCGTGTTGGCCTAGCACACCTGAACCCTGGGCTCCAGCCCCAGCACCACGGACACCCAGCATGGTGGTACAAGCCTGGACTGGGAAGGCAGACGTCGCAGAAGCTCAAGGTCAGGCTGAAGAGGTGACTCCGAGGCTAAGAGTGCTTGCTCCTCTTGCAGAGGACCTGAGTTTGGTCACCAGTGCACACAAACCAGCAGCTAAACCACTGCCTAGAGATCCAGTTCCGGGGGCTTTGCCCTCTTCTGGTCTCCACTGGTACTACTCTCACTCGCCCCTGGCCTACCCACTTCAACAGTAATATATATATTTAATTCCAGGTCATTGTATTAGGATTTCTGTTCAGTGAAGAGACACCACGATCATGGCAACTCTTATAAGGAAAACATTTAATTGAGGGGGCCTGCTAACAGTTTCAGAGGTTCAGTCCATTATCAGGGAGCATGGTGGCGTGCAGGCAGACATAGTCGTGGAGACACTAGGTGGTATCCTGAGCATAGGAAACCTCAACTTCTATTGCCACAGTGACACTTTTCCTCCAACAAGGCCACACCCACTCCAACAAAGCCACACCTCCTATTAGTGCCACTCCTTGTGAGATTATGGGAGCCACTACATTAAACTACCACAGTCATCCTCAAATGCATAGAAAGTCTGAAGCCACTTTGGGATACATACAAGACCCTGGCTCAAAAACAAATAGCAAGGCAGGGTGGTGGTGGTGGTGCAAGTCTTTCTTTAATTCCAGGAGGCAGAGGCAGGCGAATCTCTGTGAGTTTGAGGCCAGCCTAGTCTACAAAGTGAGTTCCAGGACAGCTAGGGCTGTTACACAGAGAAACTCTGTCTCAAAAAAACAAAACAACAAAAACAAACCAGAAAAACAAACAAACAACAAAATACACCATTTTAAAAATAGCATTTATGGGTTCCAGACACAAGGATGAAATGTTCCTAGTGACCATCATTTAACCCGTTACTGTATTTATAAGGAGAGTCCCTAAGGCACCAGAGGACAGGCACACATAATATTAGGAAAGAGAACGGCCTTCTTCCCCACCTCCAGTCGCCGATAAGATGGCCGAATTGGAGCAGAAGAAGAAGCAGACCTACCGTGGCGTGGACCTGGACCAGCTGATGGACATGTCCTCTGAGCCGCTGATGCAGCTCTACAGCGCCCGACAGAGGAGACGCCTCAACCGCGACCTGCCGGCGGCGGAAGCAGCACCCGCTGCTCAAGCACCTGAGAAAAGCCAAGAAGGAGGCGCCGCCCATGGAGAAGCCCGAGATGGTAAAGACCCACCTGTGGGACATGATCATCCTGCCCGAGATGGTGGGAAGCATAGTGGGCGTGTACAACGGCGAGAACTTCAACCAGGTGGAGATCAAGCTGGAGATGATTGGCACTACCTGGGAGAGTTCTCCATTACCCACCAGCCTGTGAAGCAGGGCCGGCCTGGCGTTGGTGCCACCCACTCCCACTCCTCCCGCTTCATCCCTCTCAAGTAGTTGTGGCCAATAAAGACTCATGTTCAGTCAAAGAGAGAGAGAGAGAGAGAGATTCACATGGTGGGTGGAGAAAGCCAACTCCAGCAAATTGCCCCCTGATTTCCACATGCCCACCACTGCATGCACATACACACATTAAATGAATGTGATAACGTTTATGATTGACAAAGAAAAAAATGTCTAAAAATCGGTAAAGAAATAACTATTGAGCCGGGCGGTGGTGGCGCACGCCTTTAATCCCAGCACTCGGGAGGCAGAGGCAGGCGGGTCTCTGTGAGTTCGAGACCAGCCTGGTCTACAAGAGCTAGTTCCAGGACAGGCTCCAAAGCCACAGAGAAAC
>NC_022011.1:16245928-16246525 GCF_000317375.1 Microtus ochrogaster | reverse complement strand
CTGTGAGTTCGAGACCAGCCTGGTCTACAAGAGCTAGTTCCAGGACAGGCTCCAAAGCCACAGAGAAACCCTGTCTCAAAAAAGTAAAAATAAATAAATAAATAAAAACTATTTACCCAGTGTGTTCTGTGTGGACGGCAACACCGTTACTGTTAAGTAATGGAGAGGGAGCATCTCTATTGAAGAATAAATGAGAATTGAAATAATAATCGAGAGAACTGTAATTCTCCAATAAATACCATTGCACTGTTAATGAGGTCAGGTACCCTCACAAGAAGAGACACAGCAGTCCTGACCCAGGGAGGGGTCACTCCATCTACAATCTGGCAAAGAGACTAAAGCTAAGGTGATCCAGCCTCCAAACTCCCCCAAGACAGAAAATACTGTGGAACAGGCGAGGTGACAGTACGGGAGCCAGGTGGTGATTGCGCACACCTTTAATCCCAGTACTCGGGAGGCAGAGGCACTCAGAGGTCTCTGAGTTTGAGGCCAGCCTAGTCTACAAAGTGAGTTCCAGGACAACCAAGGCTGTTAAGAAGAGAAATCCTGTCTTGAAAAGCAAAACAAAACAAAACAAAAAGAGAGAGAGAGAGAGAG
>NC_022011.1:16241785-16245828 GCF_000317375.1 Microtus ochrogaster | reverse complement strand
GAGGGAGGGAAGGAGGGAGGAAGGAAGGAAGGAAGGAAGAAAGAAAGGTCGCTGTTAGGGTGTGCATTCTTGGGCAGTGGGGAGCAGGAATCTAAAGGCAGAGAAATATCTCCAGCACGAGGTTCACCATCTGGCTGTTAAGGCCCTGAAGAGACTGATCATCCAGGACTGTGGATAATATAGTCTGGTCAAGGGCTACTGCCTTCCAGAAAACACTGTGGGTCAAGCTAGTTCTAGTAGAAATAGCTAGAGTTCTGACCAGGGTGGAGGAGGTAGGAAGAAGGGCCATCAGGGTATATGTAACCTAGAAAGGGACCCGTAATGTGACTCCTCAGAGGGAAATAGAGGTAACTTCTGTCTCACGTCCCCTGGACCACAAAGACACACAGAGTCCAGTGTTTTAATTAGATGATTTTATTGCAGATGTCTGAAGTGGGAGGCAAGAACCACGGACTCAGTTGGCTGCCAAGATCTCCTGAACCCAGGGCATGAGGGCTGTGACTCGGGCGTACACAGCAGGAGTGGAGGTAGAGCAGACGCCACTGCCCCAGGACACAATGCCTGCCAGGGTCCAGGCTCCATCCTTCTGGCAGACAAGAGGGCCACCAGAGTCACCCTGCAGAGAAAGACAAAGGACTTGTTTTCAAACCTGACAAGGATACCTGGACCTGGTGGGGTGCCCTTGACTGACAGCCCCAGCTGCGAGCGCTCATGGTCTCTGAGCGTAGGAGACACACACAGCTCACAGAGCTGGTGGCAATAGCGGGCTCACTGTGGGCAGTGTCTGTTGGCATCTGCCCATCCTTTTGTGGGCAGCAGAGAAGGGCAGAGGGCCGTGTGAACACAGACCACTGTGGGCCTGTGCTCTCCGCTAGCCTGACCAGGGCTTAGGCAGGCCTGTGAGTGGGTGGGGTGGGAGGCTGTACCATGCAGGAGGAGACACCACTGGCGCCTGCACAGATCATCACGTCGGTGATCTTGGATCCCCAGAATTCCTTGCATTCAGCAGTGGACACAATGGGCAGGGCTGCCTGCTGCAGCTTGTCGGGGGTCTTGAGGGCTACAGGGACAGAGGGAACGGAGTCAGGATCCCTAGGCCCACCAGCCTACCTGATACATAGCACCATGAGTCCTTTCGGACATCTATGAGGCCTGCCGCTTTCAGGTCCCACCACAGGCAGGGCTGGGCCTCAGGCATGGCTGTCACATAGTCCTTATCCTGCCCATGTCCTGCCCTACCTTGTCACTGTAGGAAGTGAGTGCATAAGACTTCAAGACAGCATGACACCCCCCCCCCACTAGAGTCTCAGAGACCCATCCTGGGGCTCACAGTCCGTCTACTACCAGAGAGCACAGTACCTCCTGCTGAGTTGAGGGCTTCCTCCTCCATCTTATCAGCAATCCTTTGTTTGTGCTGAGTAAGTTTTAAATATGAAGGCTTAACTGACACGCACTAATTGTTAACTTTCTATAGATTGCTAGTTAATAATTTTTTTTCAGGCAGTGTCTCATTATGTAGGCTCTGGCTGACCTGGAACTCACAGTATCTGCCTGTCTCTGCCTCCCAAGTGCTGAGACTAAAGTGTGCCACCATGCCCAGCTTTAATTAACAAATTTCAAATTAAGAACTGGAAAGATGTATGAATGTTGACACTTAGACAAAGTAAGCAAGCAAGCAAGCACGAGGGGTCACACCCGGCCTAGGCAGCCTGACCCTTGGACAGCCTCTGTGGTAGCAAGCCCACAGCTCACCGTTGTATTTAGTCTTGCCCCAGCCAGTGGTGGCACACACTGTCCCAACAGGGAAGTCATCGTCAGCGGTGGGCAGACACACGGCAGACACGGTCTCAGAGAACTGGGCTGGAGTGGCCAACTTCAGCAAGGTGATGTCATTGCGCACGGTGAACATGTTGAACTTGGGGTTCTTGAAAACCTGTGGGGACCAGAAACTCAGCTGAGACCTAGGAGGAGACTGGCTCTGGCGCGTTCCAGAGGACACGCTCCTTTCCTTTTGGCCCCATCAGAGCAGACCCAGAAAGAGAATTCTAAGGCTAGCCCCGGCTTTACTGTGCTCCTGTCCTTCAAGCAGCCAGAGGCTTTCCCTGCTGGGATTGCTCCCTCTGCTTGCGGGCTGAGCGCTTCACCCATGCAGCAGCCCGTACCTTTGCGATCTTCAGGACCTGGACATTTTCCTCGTCAGAGCCCTGGTCAAACTCTCCAGCCACCACCACATCAGATGTCCTAGAATTGACACACATAGGGGTGAAGATAAAAAATGGGTCTCATCTCCTCCCCAACCCCAAATAAAGCTGGAGGCAAGATAGTCTGAGACTCACGAGACTCCGCAGTGGGCAGCAGTGACTACCCAGTCTTCACTGATGAGAGAACCCCCACAGAAGTGGAAGCCAGTCTTGTCCTGGGGAAGATAAAGAGGAAGGTCAATGGCTCCCCCTGGGCGGCACCCCAGAATGTGCCCTCATGCGCCCCAAATGCCCCTTTTACCTGCAGGGACACCTGCCAGGGCCAGGAGCCAGGGACAGCATCCTCTCCATTCACGATCCTGGCCAGACCCGTCAGCACAGGTTGGATGGCAGGTACCCCACAGCCTGGGGGATAGTGACAGTCATGGTGTAGAACTCCTCGGCCAACTCGGGACCCACTGAGACCATGCCATCTCCCCTGGAAACATCTGGCTCCCCTCTAACCTCTTAGCTTGGGGTCCCCCTCACACACAGCCTCCTGACCCAGCTATCTTCTCAGGGATGAAAAGAGGCATGGCTGCCCCTGTCCAAGCATATCACAGGAGAAGGAACAGGAAGCAGACTGGACCATTAGACTGTCTGGCTCAACCTCCTAGTTGGTCATTTCTATGGTACCTGCCTATTTTGGTAACTATGACCTATGAAATTTGGTTCCTTAATTATTTGTTTTATTTTAGGATTTTTTTTTTTTGTTGTTGTTGTTGTTTGAGACAGGGTTTCTCTGTGTAGCCCTGGCTGTCCTGGAACTCACTCTGTAGAACAGGCTGGCTTCAAACTTAGAGATCCACCTGCCTCTGCTTCCCCAGTACTAGGGTTAAAGAAGCATGGCATCATCACCCACATCGGGTCCTTAATTTTTTAAGAAAATCAGACTTTGTGCCAGGTGTGCTGGTACACTCTTTTAATATCAACACCAAGGAGACTGGCAGGAAGATCTCTGAGTTCAAGGCCAGTCAGGGCCACTTAGTAAAACTCTGTTGAGAGAGAGAGGAGAAAAGGGCGACTCTGATTCTACACCATGAAAGAACACAAGGCAGAAGACCGGGAGAAGCAGAGGGAGTGGCCAGGCATCTTGGGCATGCCGGGACACACTTGCTACAGTGGCCAGCAGGGCTTCACAGGGGCTTCAGATCGTCTCTGTGTTGGAGCAGTGTGACCCTGTGGCCAGTCTCGGCACTTCTAGAGCCCTCTGACCTGCTCAAGGGCCAGCACAGGAACAAGGAAACGGACAAGGCCCTTCAGTGATGACCGATATACCCCCAAAGTCACAATAATCCATTTTTATAATAGCCAAAAAAATGAGAAATAAGAGCGATGTGTTCTCACGGCAAAGTATATTTAAGTGAATGAGTTGGGTCTCCATGGCAACATGGGTTGATCTACAGTGAGAGGAAAAAGAGCATGTTGTAAAACTGACAGTCAAAGTATTATTTATGTAATTTTAAGGCTGTTTGCTTATGAATTTATAAATATGTAGTATATTTGTATAAGCCTGAAGAGGAATGACTCAGAATAGGGTCGGGGAGGGAGCAAAGGAAAACTTGTTTGAATCTGAGTTATCATTTAAAAAGAAGCATTTGGGGGGCTGAAGAGATGTCTCAGAGGTTAAGAGCATTGCCTGTTCTTCCAAAGATCCTGAGTTCAATTCCCAGCAACCACATGGTAGCTCACAACCATCTGTAATGAGGTCTGGTGCCCTCTTCTGGCCTTCAGGCATACACACAGACAGAATATTGTATACATAATAAATAAATAAATATTTTTTTAAAAAAAGAAGCATTT
>NC_022011.1:16239356-16241567 GCF_000317375.1 Microtus ochrogaster | reverse complement strand
CCTGCTCTTCCAAAGGTCCTGAGTTCAATTCCCAGCAACCACATGGTGGCTGACAACCATCTGTAATGAGATCTGGTACCCTCTTCAGGCCAGCACACAGACAGAATATTGTATGCATAATAAATAAATAAATATTTAAAAAAAAAGAAGCATTTGGCTGAGCAGTGGTGGCAGACACCTTTAACATTCGGGAGGCAGAGGCAGGCGGATCTCTGTGAGTTCGAGGCCAGCCTGGTCTACAGAGTAAGATTCAGGACAGCCGGGGCTACTGAGGCTGAAGAGATGGCTCAGAGGGTAGTAACTTTCATGTTTGGATAATGACCTCAGTTCAGATCCCTGGCACCCATGTAAAGGAAAAGAGTAGGCTGGTATAGTAACAAATGCCTCTAGTCACGGTTGCTCTGAAGGTTGAAGCAGGAGAATTGCTTGAGCCCAAGAGTTGCCAGGCTGAACAACAGGGTGAGATGGTGCTTTCAGAACAAAATAAGCAACAGCAATTTAAAACAAAATGGGAGGGCTAGATTGTAATTCTGGCGCTTGGGAGATGAAGGCAGGAGGGTCAGGATGGACTACGTAAGACCGTCTCTGCAGAAAGCCTCATTTCCCAAGTGCTAAGACTACAGGCACGCACCACCACATCTGGCCAATCTCTCCCCTTTTGTCTTTACTCGTTATTTTCTTTGTTTTATAAATGAAAGCAAAATCTTAAGATGGAGGTGGTGGCTGGCATTAAGTCTTTAACCTAAGTACTTGGGAGGCTGAGGCAAAAGGATTGCTCTAAGTTTGAACCTGCCTAGGCTGCACAATGAATTCTAGGCTAACCTGGGCTACAGAGTGAGACCCTATCTCAAACAAAACGAAAAAAGCAAACAACAGAAAGAAAACAAAATGCCTAGCATTTGCCAGCATGGTAACTAAGCCCCGCCCCCCCCAGAGACAGGCAACTGACTCCTATGTGCCACGGCACCCCCTCTTCAGCCACATCGGGGGTCTACAGGCCCTACTGAGCCCTGGTTTGTCTTTTTGTTCCTGAAGTAGGGTGTAAGGGCCCTGAAAGTCCTAAAAGGATCCCCGTCCTCCCTGAGGTTTCAGGGTGCTGGTCCTGATTCAAACAGGAAGGGTAGGGGATTAGCTCTTCCAGGGTAAACCCCCTCTGTCTCCTCTCCCTCTGATGGAGCCTGAGCCCCAACACTTACCAAAGGTGGCCCCCACAAGGGCAAAGCAGGACAAGAGCCAAAGGAATGCCATGGTGTTGGTGAGGAAAGTGAGGCTTGCCTACTCTGAGACTCTTTTATATCCCCTAGAGTCCTCAAGCCCCGCCCAGTCCCTGTGACCCTCGCCAACTTGGTCCAAGAACTACCCTCCGTGTTATCCAGAGACCTTGGACAGAAGTAGTGGCCAAGCCCCTTATCACTGTCTAGTTTGGCTCTTAGCCTGTAATGCCCAACCCATGGGAAAAGGACAGCCGTCCTGATAGACCAATGCCCATGAGCCTTGGTGGTGCCCAATATCCCCAAGGCCCTGTGGACAAGATCCTGCTGGACCGGGAGCACATGCCCTGCAGAGCCCTGTGCATGCATTCTTCCTGGGAGGGGGGTTAGGAGACTTGGTGCCCATCTCGATGACACGGAGAAGCTTCTAGTTCTTAAATGAAGGCAGTTCCAGGATGGATTCAAAGAAGCTGGTGATTGGGAGGCCTCAGAGCAGATGGCTGACCCATGACCATAAATGTTGGTTACACGGCCAGTCAGGATTATCCAGGGATCACCTTGTCCCCAGTCCCACCAACCAGTCTGAGGGTGGAGAGGAGGAACAGGAAGGGTCCTAGACAACAGGACAGTAACCCTGGAGTGTCTACTGTGATCAATGGATTCCTTCCTGTGATAATTCACAACCTGTGGAATTAGCCTTGGGGCTGGGAGTGCCTGTCTAACACACTGGAAGCGCTGGGTTCAATCCCCACCACATCACACCACGGTGGTGGAGACTATAATCTAAGCATTCCGGGGTGAAGGCAAGAGAATCAGAAGTTCAAGGTCACTCTCGGCTACAAAGCAAGTTCTAGGCTAGCGTGGGCTACTTGAGAGCCTGTTAAGGAGGAGGAGAGTCTGTATTTGGGTAAAGTTTTAGTTTCTTTTTAAGAAGACATATTTAGCTGGGCGATGATGGCGCACGCCTTTAATCCCAGCACTCGGGAGGCAGAGGCAGGCG
>NC_022011.1:16229289-16234666 GCF_000317375.1 Microtus ochrogaster | reverse complement strand
AATGGCTTGAGGATTAAGAGCATGGCTGCTCTTCCAAAGGACCCAGGTTTGAGTCCCAGTACCCAAGTGGCAGCTCACAATTGTCTGAAATCCTAGTTCTAGGTGATTCAGCGCCTTCTTCTGGCCTCTTTGAGCACTGCATGCCTGTGGGGCATAGGCAGCCGTGCAGGCAAAACACCAACACACCTTTTAAAAAATGACAATTATTCACATGTGGGGGTGGCACACGCATGTGGCATGGTGTACATGTGGAGGTCAAAGGGCAACTTATAAGCATCAGTTCTCTCTTTCCACCACGTGGTTCCCAGGGACTGTGATTCAGATTGTCAGGGTCGGTGGCAAGCACTTTTACCCACGGAGCCCAGATGAGCCATTATTTCTGCACAGAATTACACCGAGAACAAACTCTTCTATTACCACGAGTGTGCATGCATGTTTTGCCTGCATGGGTATCTGTGTGAAGGTGTATGATCCCCTTGGAACTGGAGTTACATGAGGTTATGAGCTGTCATGTGAAATGACTCAGCAGTTATGAGCATGTGCTGTTCTCCCAGACGACCAGAGTTTGGTTCCCAGTATCTGTGTCTGGTGGCTCACACCCACCTGCACACCCAATGCTAGGGGATCTGATGCCCTCTTCTGCCCTCCGAGTTCACACATATGTGTTCATACTTGGACACAGCCACACAGAAACACACACACACAGAGAAAGAGAAATAAAATAGAAATAAAGTATTTAAAGGCTAACCTGGACTACACAGCAAATTTGTAGCTAGCCTGAGTTGGAGACTGTGTCTAGAAACCAATGTTGAAAGGAAGGAAGGAAAGCAGGCCAGTTCTTCATCTAAGGCCCCCGGGGCCCTTTGGTCTTTAAGGCCAAATGACAGTAGCTGACTTGAGTCTGAGTCAACAGCACGTGTCTCCTGGGCTGCTGAAGGAAAACTGTCGATTTGAATTTGTTTTGGTCCTTAGCTCACGAGCTCAGTGTGAGCAGATGTCCCTCCAGGATAGCCAGAGCTCCGGCAGCCAGAGCAACAGCCAGGCCACTCCCGACAGTGGCCTGCAGATCCTGAGCCCTGGGCCAGCTGCTGTCTAGCTCTTAGCTGCGGCTACATCTTTTCCCCACTGCAGCAGCTGTGCAGCTGCCCAGGGCTGTGACCCTTGGCCACTTTGAAGTGAGGAATCCGTAGCTGCAGGCCAGCCTGGCTTATGGAACCTAGCAGGAACTACATCCATCCCTCTCGTCAGCCTTTCCACGCAGGTGGCCAAGCCTTTTGGACTTTCCTTGCCTAGGGGACTTTTCCAGAGCAGAAGACAAAAGCAGCTCCAGATTTTTGGCTCCTCCAGCGTCTGTGGAAGCCAAACTCATCCCAGACTTGAGGACAAGGGTTGTCTGGCTCCAGACAGGGGAAGAAGTGTTTGTGTGGCCCAGTTGGCGCCAAGCTACAACCTAAAGCACTGCCGGGAGCCTCTCTTCTCTCCATCTCTATCTTTTTCCTTCTTTCTTGATGAAAAAGATTCTAGGGTGTCTTGGACAGGACTGCACTCTGATAAGATAAAGCCTCGCGTGCACAAGGGACTTGGGACGGTTCTACTATCAGTGGGTTTTCTTTTCCTTACTCTCTTTTTCTTCATTTATTTTTGAGATTCCTAGAAACTTACAGGTTTGCCGCTGGGAAGGGAGATCAATGCAGGTGATCTATGCGTGGCCTTCCGCACGATTCACTGCTATTTTAAATTCCTCATTGAAACATCTCCTGTAAAAGGAATACTGTCTCTGTAGGCAACTTCCACGGAGTTCGGTATGCTGGGATTCTTGCATCTCAGCTGGTAAAATGCTTCAGCCAGATGCTGGATGAGTCTTTCTGGCTTGCCTCAGGGGAAACACAGATTTCTTGTTGTGGCTCCTACCCGAAGGACTGTAGGTGGCTGCCCCTCTCCTCAGGAGGCTCTCTACCATCTCTCTGTGTTCTGTGACCACTCCCTCCTTTGTCCCCTTGGGATGAGGTGTGTGTCTACTGTGGTTAGTTCCTGGACATCTCACAAGCCTTTGCTGGCTTTCCTACGCTCCACTCACCTCTGTAGAAAGCTTTGTTGCAACTTTCCTCCCTCTCTGCTGCCATGAGTCTCCAAATAATATTTCCTTGGGGCTGGAGAGACAGCCCAGCAGTTAAAAGCACTGCTGCTCTTTCCGATGACTTAGGTTCAGCTCCCAACATGGAGGCTTAAAATTGTTTGTAACTTCAGTTCTAGGAGATCCAATGCCCATTTCTAACCCCTGCAGGTACCAGGCACACACACGGTGCACGTATATACATGCAAACCCTCAACTACATATAATAAAATAAATTCAAAGTAATGTCTTCACATCTGACAGGGTGGCTCACATCTAAGAATTTTAATCCCCTTTGTAC
Organism: Microtus ochrogaster; assembly: GCF_000317375.1. Taxonomy (NCBI): domain Eukaryota; kingdom Metazoa; phylum Chordata; class Mammalia; order Rodentia; family Cricetidae; genus Microtus; species Microtus ochrogaster. The sequence continues at coordinate 16,232,252 of NC_022011.1, read as the reverse complement.
ACTTTAAATGGGTACTCTAGAGCTCTTAAAGAGTGTATTCAAGGAGTTATCTATTCTGTAGGTAAAATTTCTAATATTTGGACTAGGGTATAGCTCAGCAGTACAGCCTTTGCCTGCTGTGCAAGAAAAGCTGGACTTGATCTCTAGGGCCACCCTGCTCCCCCAATCTTAAGGGCGTGATGAAGGGGTAAAGCTTTGAAAATCTGCTGGACTGACATGCACCAGGCCCTAGTTTGATTTCCAATGACTGAAACAAAACAAAACCAAACCTGTAAGACTTAAGACATAAGGTAGGTTTTAAGGCAATGAAATGGCTCAGTGGGTCACCACCAAGCCCGAAAACCTGAGCTCAAGTCCCAGAACCCACATGGTAGAAAGAGAACCGATTCTAACAAGTTATCCTCTGACATCCAGAGTTGTACTGTCCCATGAGCACACACTGCTACCCCCAGCCTATGAACAGGAAGTCAGGCATGGCAGCTTATGCCTGTAAATCCCAGGAGGCCAAGGCTGCATGGTGAGACCCTGCCAATGTGTAAGTATCGACGTGTGTATCAAAATGAGTTAGCTGCTAAATCTAGGTGAACAATTTCTGGGGCAATGATAGGCCTGACTTACCAGACTTTCTGAAGATTGAATTAAAAATTTATCAAAGAAAAGTTGGAAAAAAAATATGCTTTTTAAAGTATCTCGAATGAAAAGGAGATAAACGCTGGAGAGATGTTTCCAGTGGTTAAAAGCAAGGGCTGCTCTTGCAGAGGAACCAGGTTCAATTCCCAGCACCCACATGGTGTCTCACAACCGCCCGTAGCTCAGGCTCCAAAGGATCCTCTGCCATTTGTTGGCACCAGATATACATGTAGCACACAGACAGACATGCGGGAAAAACACCCACACACTTAATATAAAAATAAATAAATCTTAAACAAATAAATAGCAACGGAGCTGGGCATCTCGAGGAAAGAGCGCCAGTTTGGCTCACAGCACTGACAGCGCCATCAACAGAAAGCTGCACTGTGATATTCCAGGGCAGGCTGTGAAGGTGGGCCCCAGAGGCTGCAGTTCTGCCATCATGGGCATGTCTGCTTCTCTTGGCACCAAGAGTCAGCTGGGAAGAAGGAAGAGCTTGGATGTGCCACACGGGGAGACTTCCTGGGGCAAAGCTTAGTGGAGAACAGCAGACACTCCATTGTTTAACCTGGTTCGCAGGGCTGTGACCCCTGCTGAGAAGCAGGAGCCATAATCTAGGTGGGGCCCAGGGTATCTAGGGACAGGAGGGAGCCGATTCATTTAAACTGTCGGCTCTCCGAGTTTAAGTGGGAAGCATTCGTGAGGAACACGGCTGAGGACGCGGGAGTCCCTGATGTAGAAGCCAGGTGTGATCTTGCCCCAGAGGGGACGTTTTTTACACAGTGGGATCTCTGGTTAGTTCAGGGATTGAACTACGCTGTCATTGAAAAGGGCATTTCCGTGACCTCTTAGCTAGAGATCAACTTGGGGGTGGGGAGATTAGGTAAAGAAGCAAGCAGCTGAACTGCCCTTGGAACTGCTCACACGCTGTGACAAGGGTCTCAAGTCCTGTGGAAGCCCGGGCCCTGAGTTTTCTGTCCTTCGGAAGCTGGGAAATCACAAAGGTGATTCTCGGAATTGGCAGGGTTTGGATCTTTCTGTTCTGCTATTAAAGGAAACAGATAATCCGTATGGAAAACTGGTAATAATTTCCACAGACATCTGTCCACCCTACCGCCCAGTCTGTCTACCTGTACACTGCCACTCAAGAGAATGACTCAGCAGGCCTGGGGCCCAGCCACTGTATGAGGTCAGACAGAAGGGTCCCAAGTTCAGGGCCCACATGAGCAACTTAGCAAGGTTCTTCTCAAAAATAAATAAATAAACCGTTTTAAAAGAGCCAGTTAGAAGCCGGGTGGTGGTGGCGCACGCTTTTAATCCCAGCACTCAGGAGGCAGAGGCAGGTGGATCTCTGTGAGTTCGAGACCAGCCTGGTCTACAGAGCTAGTTCCAGGACAGGCTCCAAAGCCACAGAGAAACCCTGTCTCGAAAATCAAATAAACAAACAAACAAACAAAAAAAGAGCCAGTTAGAATCCAGGCTTTGGGATCAGGAGTGCAAGGACATCTTCCACCACTCAGTAAGCTGAAGACCAGCCTGAGCTACATAAGACCCTGTCTCAGGGAACAAAGCAAAAAGGCTAGGGTATATGTAGTTCAGGGGTAGAGTGATTACCTAACATACTAAACTGCTAGGGTCCAGAATTCAATCCCAATATCAAAAGTACTCGGTGTCCCCTTCCTTTCATCTGGTCTGTGTCCTGGGCCTCGGTTTCCCCAGGCAGCTCCCTTTCTGAGGACATTTGGAACGATCTCTTTGGGCCTCTCTGATGGGGATCAGGATTAAAAACCGGGGAGCTGCACCCTCGTGAATGGGTCCCTCACGCCTTTCCACACCTGTTGCTGTTGTGAGTCCTGAACCAGCCCTGTCACCATCCCCACCTTCATCCCCCACCCCTGCCGCCCCACCCCTGTGACAGCTGACAGCTGCACAGGTTTCCACAGGCCCACACCTGAGCAGTCAGGCCAGCTGCGGATTCCCACGGACTGCAAGACGTCAGCACAAGCTGCTGCAGCTAACAACCTGGCCACTGCAGCCATTCCCCCCCTGTAGGGAGCCCATGCTGGCCAGGCCCTGGAGAGCATGGTGCCGCCTCTACAGTGGGGTGGAAGGTGATTCTAGATCACGTGTCCCTTCCCGGGCTCAGAATCACCCCAGAATCACCCCAGAACCTGGCAGCTGGGGGTCCTACCCCCTTTCTCATACCCAGCCAGTCCCATTGTTGCTTAGCTTGACCACTCAGCTCAGAGTCTCAGTTTTTCCTGGGGGCCACACCATTGCCAGCTTCACAGGACTGGAGTGAGGATGCAGGGCAGACCAAGGTTCCTGCTCTG
>NC_022011.1:16224162-16229189 GCF_000317375.1 Microtus ochrogaster | reverse complement strand
AACTAGCTCTGTAGACCAGGCTGGTCTCGAACTCACAGAGATCCGCCTGCCTCTGCCTCCCAAGTGCTGGGATTAAAGGCGTGCGCCACCACTGCCCGGCACCTGCTCTGTTCTTGATGTACAGAAAGGTCTCAAAGCATCAAAGCATAGACTCTTTTTTTTTTTTTTTTTTGAGACAGGGTTTCTATGTGTAACAGTCCTGGCTGCCCTGGAACTCACTTTGTAGACAAGACTGGCCTCAAACTAACAGAGGTCTGCCTGCCTCTGCCTCTCAAGTGCTGGGATTGAAGGTGTGCGCCACCACTGTCCAGTGCATAGACAATCTTAAAGATTTATTTATATATATAAGTATTCCGTCTTCCCATATGTCTGCATGACAGAAGAAAGCATCAGATACCACTAGAGATGGTTGTGAGCTACCATGTAGCAGCTGGGAATTGAACTCAGAACCAGTGCTCTTAACTACTGAGCTACCTCTCCAACCCGAGAAGACATTTAAAGGGTCAAATATCAAGGTTCCAAAGGTTCTATTTTTTTTTTTTTTTGTTTTTTGTTTTTTCGAGACAGAGTTTCTCTATGGTTTTGGAGCCTGTCCTGGAACTAGCTCTTATAGACCAGGCTGGTCTCGAGCTCACAGAGATTCGCCTGCCTCTGCCTCCCAAGTGCTGGGATTAAAGGCATGTGCCACCACCGCCCGGCTCCAAAGGTTCTAAGTCACCAATTCACATATGCTTATCCTCAATGTTAAGAGAAGCTTTGTCTCTCCAAACTTGTCTTCTCTGTGCCACAGGAGGCAAAGTCTGGGGTCAGCCTAGGAACATCAGCCTCCTTCCCTGGGGACCTCAGAATAGCTGGGCACAGGAAAGGGGGTGATTCCAGACCTCAGAGAGGGCTTGTGACCTAGAGCATCCTCTAACATCTGCTGTAGAGGTGGCGCTGTGGAAACTCGAGGCGATGCTGCTCGCTTGGGCTCTCAACTCTCCACTGGGAGAAACCAAGACAAAGGGGATCAGCTTTTCTGGTTCCCAGCCATTGGGATAGGTCAGGGGTAAGAAGGAACAAGACTTAAGAGGGCCACAGAGACAACTTTGGGTTCTCTCCTAATTGCCAGGCTGTAGAGAATTGTCACTGGGGAGGGTGCTGTCCCAGGCTTTTGGCCCTGGCAGGTGTTCCTCCTGCAGGTGAGAGGGGGATTGTGGGAGATGAGTGCAGTCTGGGTTGTTTACCTGGAGTTGCTGCCCAGGTAGGAGTTGGCTCTCTGTCCACTTCTGTAGTGGTTCGTATGCCAGACTTTTTTTTTTGTTGTTTGTTTTTTTGGCCACCAACCAGCTCCCAAATCATGACACAGATATACGAGTTTTGAATGCCTGGCCTAGTTAGACTCAATTCTGGTTAGGTTAGCTCTTTTAAGTGAAATTAACCTGCTTCTCTTTATCTGGCTTTTGCCTTGGGCTTTTTACTTTTCTTTCCTTCTGTATCTTAGGTTCACTGCTTCTTTAGTCTGGCTGGTGACTGCCTATCTCTGAGCCCTGTGTCTCCTTTAGTCTCTCCTCCTCCTTCCTTTTCTCTCAAGCCTTGATTCCTTTTCCTACTAACTCTCTCTGCCTGCCAGCTTTGCCTATTCCTCTCCTGCCGGGCTGTTGGCCATTCAGCTCTTTATTAGACCAGTCGGGTGCTTTCGGTGTGCAAGGTGAAACAGCTGCAACACATCTTTATATTATTAAACAAACGCAGAGTCAACAAAAGTAACACATCTTTGCCTGGTTAAAGTAATACTTCACAACAGGTTCTCTCTTCAGGGAAGCCTGGGTGGGTCACTGATGCCCACTGAAGGGGCAAGCGAGGCCTTGGGGCTCTAATTTCAGTCCCGTTCAGAATGGAGGAAGGAAGGTGAATTTTTCATCCTCATCTCCCATGTATCTCAATGCCTGAGAGGTCTGATGACAGCAGCTGGGAGTTTGACCAGGACTCCAGGCTCTGAAGATTGCCAAGGGCTGCTGGATAGCTCGGGGCTCGCCAGGGGCTAGGAGAGCAGGGTTCATCAAGGAAGAAGCCCCTCCCTGCTTGGGTCACACTGGGGCTCAGACTGCCCTTAGATTCTCTTTCCAGCCTCAGAAGCTTCTCTCCCATTTCTTTAACATTCTTATTTTGGCGGGGGGGGAAGGGGGGAGGGGCAGGATTTGAGACAAAGACAGGGTTTCTCTGTGTAACCGTGTTGGCTGTCCTGGAACTCGCTCTGTAGATCAGGCTGCGTTACCTTTCTGAGAACCCCACTTCTCCCAGGGTCTTAGCTGGGGATCTGGTTCTTATTGGCAGGTTTTCCAGAAGCCCACAATCAACATGATCACTCTCCACAAAGACATTACCCTGCTTGAAGCTGTCCACTCCTGCGCATGCTCCTGAGATGGTGTCTGTGATGTGCCTGCTCAATGGTGGAGGTAATTTCCCTGCGGGGGCACTGTGCGTCTCTATAGTCGGAGCAAGACGGACACCAGTTATCAGCTGACATGGTGGTCCATGGGAGGTGGGTACTGCCATACTGGATGTGGCTACAAGCACTGACCCCTTGTTTGCCCCTCCAGACACAGATACCCGGGCCAGGCTGCTACAGGCTGCCCTGCCCCTCCCGTCTACCACTTACTATGAGAAGTTCTAGGACAAGGTGACCACAGATGAGATGGTCTGTGCTGGACCAGTGCTATCTACTGCACAGCAGAGCCTCCTGGGCTCTCCCTATACCCTCTCCCCTCTCACCCTGTAGGAAAATCAGGCAAAGCCTAAGGCCAGGTGTTGGGCAGAGAAAGTAATGGAACTACTAAGTAGGCCTTTATAGAGTCCTCAGCTTTCTCCAGTTATACCTGACCAGTGTGGTCAAAGAGCCCGGGCTCCAGTTTCATCACTGATAACATTAGCGGGAGTCAAGAGAGGGGCTCCATTTTCAGAGCCATCGTGTTAGAGAATTTCATCGAAGTCGATGGGAATGAGATCGCCTGAGTTACACAGTGCACAGTTTAGACAGTGGAACAGGGTAGGCCGGAGGGTTGCAGAAGATGCTTAGGTCTTCCCTTTCGCCAGTGGCTCCACGACCAGTATCACCTCCCCTCGTCAAGCCAGTTCTATTGACCTTCTGTTAAGACGGTGTTTCCTTGGATGTAGACCTGACTTCCACGGCATAAACTCTGATAATTATCTCTGATAATTCACCCAGCAGGCAGGAGCACAGTGTCTCCTGGTGTTAGTTAGGCCTAGCCCTGGGCTTCACAGCCAAGTCCAGAGGCAAGGCCACCTGCATTGTCAGACCAAAGCCCCTTCTCTTTCTCCTGCTGCCACGCATGCCCATGTCAAAGCGTCCATGCCCTGAGTGCAGCAGATGCCAGCAGCCAACTAGCCCCCTGCCTCTGCTCCCATGAAGCCTCACTAATCCAAGTAGTGTGGGCCAATGCTGTATGCCTCCTGTTTGGGGTCTCGAAGGCTGCAGTCTGCTCCTGAACTTAAAGCTTCACTGGCTTGGATTACAATGGGAAAGGTCAGATTAGGTTGTGGAAGTTTCTGGAAGGGTCCCCCCTTGGTCCTTGTCCCCACCACTAAGACTCCACCTCCCCAAAGGGTAGTAAGGAAGGACACAGGCAGATGAAATGAAGAATGTCACAGTGAGGGTAGGATCTTGGCTAGTGGAGTACAGGTCAGTCTGGTTTGTCCACCCTCAAGGCCTGTTGGTGTGCTCAGGGGCCCGACCTTGGGAAGAGGGGGAGGGGAACTAGACCATTCTGACCTCATACATTTGTGGCTCTGTCACTCTTTCCCACAGTGGCCTCTCCAGGCCCTCTCTTTCCCAAGTCGTGTTGAAGTCACTGACCTTCTCAGACCAAGGACTCGTGATAAGGGGGAACGTGGAGGCAGACTAGGACTGGAAGGTTCAAGGAGGCCCATCAGGTGGGACTCTCCCAGCTACACACGTGGTGGCCTTGTTCTAGATGGTTCTCAAATATCAGTTTTGGTGCGTGGAGGCCCAGACAGCTGGGAAGCCCAGGTAACACCTACCTACTGTGGCCCAAATACCCACAAACAGAACAGAGAGGACAAGGGGACGGGGTAAGGGCTTGCTGCTCTAAGAACCCACCCCATCCTGGTGGGGTACCAGATAGCTAGGTGGGCCATTCCATACAGGGTCTCTCTACGTAGCCCTGGCTGTCCAGGAAATTGCTTTGGAGACCAGGCTGGCCTCAAACTCAGAGATTCACCTGTCTCTACCTTAGAGTGCTTGAGAGAGGGTGTGCACCACCACGCCTGGCTTATAGGGGTGGTTTAAGTGAGCACACCCTGGCACCTCTCTCGCCTTGATTTTGTTCATTCACTCAGCCTCCCACAAAGCTCCTCCCTCTTTCAGCCCCTCCTCCATCTCCTCATGCTTACTCAGCTCTGCCAGCAGGGGGACGTGGGCAGCCTCCTGCGGTTGTCCCAATCCTGTCCCAACACATGCAGGACCTAAGGAGCAGCATGCTCCAGGACATTCCCCTTGTGTGCACAGCTGGCGAGAGGCTGCCAACTGCAGAACCCCAACTTTAGATGCCCTGAGCCTCGGCCCCCTCCCCCACACAGGGGCTTTCTGAAAATGGTTTCTGGGCTGAGTGGAGCTAAGGATCTTGCAGGGATCAAAGATCTGAATGTCAGGGGCCTACACAGGCCTGGAATCCGCAAGTCTTTGCTCTGGCCTGCTCTGGACACATTAATGAGCAGCCCTGCCCGTGGCTGTCAGGCTGTATGGTCACCTCTATCCACTTGCTGGACCGGCCTTTCAGTATTGTCGATGGGGAGGACGCTGACGCTGGCTCCTGGCCTTGGCAGGTGTCCCTGAACATGAGAGGGGAATTCTTGGCAGACATGTCCGACTGACTACTCTGGAGGTAACAGTGCTGTCCAGCTGGGACTTGTGATTTCCCCTGCTTTCTCTTTTTTTTTGGTTTTTCGAGACAGGGTTTCTCTGTGGTTTTGGAGCCTGTCCTGGAACTAGCTCTGTAGACCAGGCT
>NC_022011.1:16223249-16224027 GCF_000317375.1 Microtus ochrogaster | reverse complement strand
CCCCTGCTTTCTTATGGGGAGAGTCTCCCTCTTGCTGGGGAACCTGTACCATCAAGGACTGGCTGGTCACTATCATTCACTGGGGATGAATGAAGCCTGCCTCAGGCAGCTGGAACCCCCTGAGAGTCAGGGAATGACGTCTCTAACTCCAGTCAACAGTGTCCAAAAGGAAAAGGCCCAGAGAAACCATAGGCTGTGGACAAGCTACTCCCATCCCCAGTGGCAAAGCAGAATGACAATCTGTCAGAGATGCCTACTGACCCAGCGGTGTCACCCACCACCCTCGTGTGCATATAGAGACACTGAGACCCAGGGTAAAGGTAGTTTGCCTAAAGTCCCTCTGAGATTCAGAGGTCAAGCTGTGGCTCACTCAGGCGGCACAGGTCAGTAGGAAGAGCCAACTTAAGGCAGCCAGAGCAGCTGACCTTGGCTCTGTTCAGGGGGTATCTGGGTGCAGAGGGTAGATGAGGGAGTCAGAAAGTGGGCTTGTGTGACCGAGACAGGGCAGAGGGGGTCTTTTGGGACAGGGGCTACAGTGCCCATAGCATGCACTGTCTTCCCCAAGCGAGGCCTATTTACACATACAGTTGCTTCTGATTAGAAGATAATGGGGAGGGGGTGGTGGACTGCTAGTATTTGCTCCTCTTCCAGGGAAACCTCAGGTTAGTTCCCAGCACCCAGCTAAGAAACAGCTGCAACCCCTGCTCTCTTTTAACTTCTATAGGCACTGGAATACACTCACACAGAAATAAAAATAAACCTTATATAAGAAAAGAAA
>NC_022011.1:16204776-16222474 GCF_000317375.1 Microtus ochrogaster | reverse complement strand
GTAATGGGGTCTGGTGCCCTCTTCTGGCCTGCAGGCATATACACAGACAGAATATTGTATACATAATAAATATTAAAAAAAAACCAAAAAACCCTGAGGTCTGTGGAGATGGCTCAGAGGTTAAGAGCACTTGTTACTCTTGCAGAGGACCAGGTTCGGTTCCCAGCACCCACATGGCGGCTCACAACTATCCTTTTTTAATTTTTAAATTTATTTATTTATTATGTGTACAACATTCTGCTACCCACACACCAGAAGAGGGCGCCAGATCTCATTACAGATGGTTGTGAGCCATCACGTGGTTGCTGGGAATTGAACTCAGGACCTCTGGAAGAGCAGTCAGTGCTCTTAACCTCTGAGCCATCTCTCCAGTCCCCTCACAACCATCCTTAACTCCAGTTCCAGGGGATCCAATGCTCTTTGGACCTCAGTGAATACCAGGCACAATGTGATGCAACCATACATCCAGGCAAAAGACTCATATACATAAAACAAAAACAAACAAAAAGCCAATTCCACCAACCAGGGAGATGGTTCAGCAGTTTAGAGCTCTTGCTGCTCTTCTAGAGGCCCAAGATCAGTTCCCGGCTCACAACATTCTGTGACTGCAGCTCCTAAGTCTCTGGCCTCTTCAGGCATCTGCACTCAGGTGCACACAAACACACTGGCACATACATAATGAAAAAGTAATTTGTTTTTAAAGGTTTATTAATGTATACAGTGTTCTGCCTGTATGTATGCCTGCAGGCCAGAAGAAGGCACAAGATCTCATTACAGATGGTTGTGAGCCACCATCTGGGGATTTGAATTCACAACCTTTGGAAGAGCAGGCAGTGCTCTTAACTTGAGCCATCTCTCCAGTCCCATAAAATCAATCTTAGAAGACATCCATCAAAATCTGGACATGGTGCACAGCTTCAAACCTGTGCACCTGTAATCCCAGCACATAAGAGCTGGAGGCTGAAGCTCAGGGCCACCGTAGGCTACCCCACCTCTCCACCCTACAAATAAATAAAAATTACAAAACCTATCAAATACCAATGGAGACAGCTAACAACAGGGTCCTGAAGAGAAGCACAGGTGGCAGTCACACAGTAAGCCTGCAGTATGGCCCGTGGGCCCCTGGGGGTATGTCATTAGCTCTTGAAGGGTGGGGCTGTGCTGTCTGTCCCTAAGGTCTCAGCTGGGAATCTTTGTTTTGTTGAGACAGGGTTTCTCTGTGTAATACACTAGCTGACTTGGATCTCACTCTGTAGACCAGGTTGCCCTTGAATTCAAATCGCTCTGATTAAAGAAGTGTAGCAGCACCACCCAGCCCTTAGCTGGGAGTCTTCTGGCTGGGTGGTCCTGGAGTCTGGTCCCTGTACACCTTCCTGTTAGCACAAGCAAGCCTGACTCTGTTCTACAGAATCTGAAGTTGTGCCGTCCAGGCTTCAACTCACCATGGATCCTGCCTCACATCACTGACAGGAGCTTCCAGAAAGTACACACCACTGAAGACGGTAGGTCCCCCTCTATCCCTCTTAGGGACATCTACCCATGTACCCCAGAGGGCCAAACCAGTGACAGCTCTGCTTGAGGACAGCCCTTGCCTAGGATAGAACCTGACACAGCCATTGCACAGATGTTTTTAAGGACCCACAGCTGTTTTTGGTGAGCCGGGAGGATAAGAGTTTGTGACCCCAAACCTCCCTGCCTCTGAGGCCAAGACCTCACACAAGGAGCATCAGCTGGCTCTGCCCTTTGTGTCCAATACCTGCCTGCAAGTTCTGTGGAGTGAGATCACCAACGTGAGTCTGTACAAACACGGATAGGGTGTTCTCTCCCTCCACTCAGGTCCCTGCTGAGACCTTGGGCACTCCCCAGCTCCCAGCTATGCTGGCTTCCTCTACTGAACCTCAGTCCTTATCAGTGCAGACTGGGCTGCTGCCAACAAGCCTGGGAGCCTCTGCTCAGGGTGCTGGGGGCAGGGGGGCGCTGGGTGTGCCCTGATCACAGAGGGAAACTGTTAAAAGTTAAGAGATGAGTTACCAATGAACCGAGACCTCAGCAATGAGTAATACAAGCTGTACCCACACCCCCAACTCCTATGTTGAGGCACACACAAGCTTTGGAAACAAGTCCTATACCCTCTATGCAGGCTACTCCGATAGGCCCCTAGTGGGCATCGTGCTCTAAGGCGGCACCCTACTGTCTTTCTGGCCTGTTAGGTCCAGGTTTGGAAGGTTCTAGAAGCTGAACCCCTCCCATCCCCGCATCCAAGTAAAATCCAAATAAAAACAGCAAGTACCTACCCTTGCCTCTCCACTTTTGCTCGCCCGGGTGACTATGGCGTAGGAGGCTATGTGCCCTCAATGGGGTTCCTTGGTGATGGGTCATCTAGTACTAACCCTTCTTAATATAGAGGCAGGGAAACTGAGGCCCACATTCACAATGGTCAAAGCTGAGACCACCACTAGAGTGCAAACACATGCTCTTGTCTTCTCTCTGGGCCAGAAGCTGCTGAAAGTCCAGAGAGCAGCCACCTGGGACAAGGCCTGTTCGGGGCCTTTGTCTTCTTAGCTTGAAGGCCAAGTCCTTGTTTAATTCAAGAAGAATTCAAAGGTGCCTGAGATGAGATCTGTGAGGCTGTTCTGTGCAGTGCCTCTGCTTGTGAGCTTTCTCCTTGGGGTACAGAAGACCCAGCAGGTACCTTACTGCTCTGGGCCTCAAGCCCTGAGTCTAGAACACGTTCCACTTGGCACAAAGACACTGCCACCTTATCTACCCCAGCCCTCCTGCCTTCCCCCAGGCCCCTGGGCCCAACATTATTTTAACCCTCACAGAATCTTCACCATGTCACTTTGGGGGTTCAAGGGTACGTCCACCTCCCCACAGAGAGGCGGTCTCAAGCATCTTTGCAGGCGGCTTCTCATTTTTAAGATTTTATTAAATGTAGACTATTAGTCAAATGATTTGAAAAACCAATAGCGAAAAATAGTTCTTTAGGGTTTTTTTCTTGGTGCAGAGGTGCACACCACACTGTACTTGCCTGTCACGGGGACCCCTGTGGGTAGGAAGGGGCATGTGCCTGGTGATCAGCAGTCCACAGTGCACTCTCATCCAGCTCCTCAGCTCCTCTGAGGAGGCATTCCATCCTGCCTTGTTATAAATATGTACAAATCCCTGGACAGTTGAGGGCACCAGGCCCAAGGCAGAGCTGGGGTTACCTGTCCCCAAACCTGCAGGATATCCACTTTCAAGACAGATGCTTGGAGAGTCAGACCACAGCTGCCCACTCCCCAGCCCCCACACCCTGCTCTGCTCTCAGGCAGCGGCCAGCTGGCCCAGGACCCGGCGGAACTGCTGTGTGCTGTGGCCCAGCTCCTTGACCCTGTCTACCATGTCCTGGGCAGCAGAGGGCGATGGATACTGCAAGGCAGCGGCCTTGGTGGTGGCCACAATGCCACGCAGGAGGTCACACAGCAGGTTGCTGTAGTGAGTCACCTGGCTGCGCACATCAGCTGCCTTTGCCTGCCGTGACAGTGTGTCCCCAATGAACACCAGCTTATGTGCGCTGAGGATGACAAACTTGCTGTGTGCCACAAATATCTTGGGGGGCTGATTGGTGGCCACTGCAGTGAAGAAGGCGTCCACCGCATCTGTCAGTGTGGTCAGGTTGGCCTCGCACTGCTCCAAGTAGAAGAGCAGCAGCTGTCGATCCGACGGCCCCAGGCCCCCTGTCCGCCCTGGCACCAGGGGCTGGGCCGCTGTCCAGTTGGCCAGGTCATGGTCTATGGGACGAGACACCTCCTGCTCCAGTCGCTCAAACTGTTTCAGCTGTGGAAGGCAGGACAAGGTTAGGCTCTCGGCTGACAGACGTGCGCAAACATCTGTAACCCTCAGGGCACTGCTCACAAGAGAGCAAACCACTGCGTCAGTAACAGCATGGGTGGCGGGGGACATGCTGGGAAGTACATAGGAAAGACAGTGTGCACACCAGCTTCTTGAAACAATGGCACCCCATGGCTACACATGTATTTCTATCTTAACTACTGTTATTGGGGAGGGGCATTTTGCCACATATCCTGGCTGGTCTCAAACTTACGATCCTTCTGCCTCTGCCTCCTGAGTGCTAGGATTACAGGAGTATGCCTGGCTTATTTTAATTATCAGTATATATTTCTTTTCACTTTTTATGTGCTACACACTTCCTACGCAGCTCTTACACTACTCATCTACTGGCAACTGTAAACCCCACTTGGTATCAAGGTAAGCAGTGAGTAGCCCAGCTCAGGGTGGGGTAAGCTGTCCCCTGCCTTCCTTCCTTACACCTAGAGAGGGGATAGTGAAAGAAGTTTTCATATTTACTTCATGTTATTATCTTCACAATCAAAATTCAATGACTTTAGTGTTTTTCAAATATACTTTGTTACCCAGAAAAATGACTTAAAATATGAAGAAAACTGGCTGAACTGTTACTTACAAGGAAAACTGGATACAATGTATTCAGTCTCAAGAATGACATTCCGGGCCTATGAGAAGGGGTTGTGGACAGTGTTTAAGGCTGAGGAGCGCTGCAGACAGGCAGTGACTGCTCATCTCGACAGGCACAGGGAGCAGCTTGTGGAGCCGCCTGGGGGGCTTCTGGGACGCCTCTGGCTGCCAGGCTCTCTATCCTACACTCTTCTGGGCTGGCTACGATGTACCCGTGACTCTGACAGTCACTTCATGTCTGTGATGTCTCAAGCATGCCAGACAACTGCTGCGGTCCCAGCTTCTCAGGAGGCTGCAGTTGGGGAATCAGCTGAGCTCAGGCAGAGCTCAAGACAAGGCTGGGCAGCACAGCAAGACTGCCATGTCAGAGGAATTGGCCACATGCTGGATGCTGACTCTATCGGGTCCTCACCTGCTGCAGCTCCAGCTGGCCTTTTCCCTGCCGCATTATGTTGCCCTTTTCTAGCAGCTCCTTCTGGGTCTTCTCAAACTCCTCCTTCCCCTGAGGAAAAGACAAGACGTGGACTGAGAAGTGTCTTCTGGGACAGAAGCACCAGCAGCTCCTATGGGTGCAAGGGCCAGGGAACCACCAGGTGGCAGTGTAGGTACACCAGGCCCAGGAAGACATAGCTCCTTAAAAGCTACAGAGAAACCCTGTCTCCAAAAAATCCAAAACAAAACAAAACAAAACACCAGGCCCCTATCAGAGGGGGCTTGGCCCAGAAGGGGAGCCTTGCAGAGGGGGCACTCACTCCACATGGCCATGGCCCTCTTGCAATGGTTCTCATGCCAAGAATGAAATCCAAATGAAATAGACTCACTCCCCTCCCATCTCCCCATCCCCTTGTCCTAAGCCCTCTGCCACCAGCATCTGTCTCCCCAGATCGTCTCTACAAAGAATGGAGCCATATCCATGTCCACTAGGGAAGCCCATCTCCAAGCCCCAGGGACACAGTGAAGTTGACCATCAATCAATCTAATAGGACAAAATACAGGGAGGGCACTAGGAAACACCAGCAACCATTCTTGGAACCTGAATCTCCTTTGACCACAAGATCTGTGTGGGATGAGAGGGCAAGGGGGACATCAGGGTCCCTGCAACAACAGTGGCAGGGTCAGAGTCTTGGGCCTGAGCAGGGTGAGCACCCACCTGCAGGTGGACATAGTCATAATCCTCCATCCAGCCCCCTTCACTGTTCTCATACTGCCCATCTGGAGAGTCCTGGGAGGTGAACTTGGGGGGTGAAGGCAGAGGGCGTGACTGGATGCTGCTGGCTTTATCAGTGGGGTTGGGGTGCAGGGAGCTGCCTCCCTCAGGCCCTGGGCCAGGGGCTTTGGTCCGTCTGAAGAGCAGCGAGGCATTGCCATGCAAAAAGGAGGCTAGCTGCTTGGCATCCTCGGGCACGGCCCGTGAGCAGGCCACCAGGCGGTCCAGGTCTTCAAGGGTGAATCCTGGGCTTCCCCGGCCACTGTCAAGCACCTGACCATGGACCACCAGCGTCTGGTACACATCCTCCATCTTCTGTAGCTGCCGGCTAAGCTTGGCATGCAAGGTGCGGTCAGAAGTGTGAGTGGCATTGCTTACAGCACTGCGGGCAAATTCCAGGAGCTCATGTACTGCCCCATGAACTGCAGCCACTGCGGCTTTCAGGTCCTGCACGGGAGGTTCCTGAGGCTCAGAGGTGCTACGCCAGCCCCCAGGCCCATTGGCACTGCCCACCAGGTCCAGAAGGTGGGCTACGGTGGTGCTCACACCCTGCTGCAGGCGAGCCAGGGACTCCACAGCAACCTCCAGCTCCAGGGGCTCTCGGCCTGGCACCATTACCTCCAAGGAAGATGCTGATTGGCTGCTGCGTGTGCTGCCTGTGCTAGAGGCTGACAGACGCTTGCCATCTGCTGGGGCCTCTCGTTCCGTTGGTGGGGGCACAGCATACACCCCATCATCAATTACACTCCCATCAGCCACCTCAGAAGGGAGCACCCGCTCACGAGGTACATCGTATAATGTTCCAGGGCCAGGCCGCCTCAAACCAGGGGGTACATCATAGAGGTCAGGAGCAGGGGGTGGCACGTCATACACATCCTCAGCTGGTGGGGAGTCTGGAGGAGGTGCAGCGAGGATCAGCGGGTGCCGAGTTGGGTCAAAGGGCTTGGGCTTGGCGAAGGCAGGAGGTACATCGTATGTCTCCTCTCGCAGTGGCCCATCGGGCACATCCTTGCTCACAGAAGGAGGCACATCATACACCTAGGGGACAAGTGGTGGTTAAAGCTTTTGTCTGGATTATCTGACCCATACTGGAGCTCAAGGCAGGACCCAGCTGGTGTACACACCCAGCATGATTCTCAACTGTGATGACTATGCCAAGAGCCTAGCCCTGGGGCTAGCTGACTCATTCTCTCTCTGTGCCTGGCTAGTCATCTATAAGATGGGGAATTGTTGAGCAATATATTTTTCAGGTGTGTGACTTTAGTTTACTCTGCATTTGTTTAACTCTGTGAAGCTGTGTTACTGTGTCTGTCTAAAACACCTGATGGTCCTAATAAAGAGATGACAGCCAATAACGAGATGGAGAAAGGACAGACGTGGCTGGCAGACAGAGTATAAGTAGAAGGAGAAACAAGGCAGGGGAGGACATCAGGGGCCAGCCACCTAGCTACACAGCAAACCACAGAGAAGAAGTAAGGAAAGGTATACAGAAATAGAGAAAGATAAAAGCCCAGAGGCAAAAGGTGGTCAGGATAACATAAGAAAAGCCGGCAAAAAACAAGCCAAGCTCAGAGTCCTGTTTAGAAGAGGGATTTTGTGGTCTCCTTGCTGATACATCTCAGAGCATGCATAATGAGAGGACCTGGCAATGGGCCATTTTCTGAGGCTCAGAAGGGCATTTAGTTTCTTTTTAAAATTAATTTACTTACTTTTTTTTATGTGTATGGATAGTTTGTCTGCATAAATGTCTGTGCACCACATGCATGCTTTGTGCCAAGAGGTCAGAAAGAGATGCTGAGTCACCTGGGACTGCCAAACACTGTACGGATGCTAAGAATGGACCCTGGGTTCTCAGGAAGAAGAGCCAATGCCTTAACCGCAGAACCATCTCTACAGCCTGGGCATTCAGTTTCTATATCTGTCCCCAGAGCAAGTAATGACAGAGCCAGGGTCTGCAGAGAGCAGTCCCAAACCCAATGCACACACTCGTCCATGCCTTTCAACACCTTTAGAAGCCTCCAAGACCCCAGCACCTGCGGACTCCTTACCGAATGATGGCTGGATGGTGGCAGGCTTTTCTCCACACTCGGAGGCACATCATACACATCCAGCAATGGGTCTCTGCCATTGGGGCCCTTTACTGCCATGGGAGGTGTGTCATATACCTGGAGGGCACAAAAGAAGGTGCAATGATACAACTGTCAGAGATATCTGGTTTAATGGGAAGAGTGCAAGTCCCCAGAAACCTACCTTGAGCACTTGGGCTACCCTAGTTGGCTGAGAAAATGCAGTACCCACAGCAAGGCTCAGGTCCTGTCTCTCCCATGCCTCTGATCCCCAGCACTTACCTCCTGGCCATACTGGCTGGGAAGCAGTCCTCGAACAGGGGGCACATCATAGATGTCCTGAGGACCTGGAGCTAGCAGGTGGCGTGGGGTGTCATACTCGTCCTGCTCTGTCTGGGAAGCCTCATATACGTAGCCCTGTCCCACTCGAGTAGGTACCACCACCTGGGAACAAATAGCTGATTATACCACCGGCCCCTGATCCACCCTCAGGTCCACAGGAGACTACCCTGAGAGGCAGGCAAGACACACAAAGGTAGCAATGGGGCTCTGTAAGGGTGGGCTTGGAACCATTGCTTCTCATTCTCTATGTACCCCCTTGGGAGTGAAATACAATGCTTGGGAGAGAATTACCAGACCCCTAGAGGTTTTGTTTAGAGCTGTCTGGTTCTGGGCCTTGAAGAAAGACAGCTGACTCGAAAAACCAAAAAAAAGAAGAAAAAGGAAAAAAGACAGCTGAATGACCCAGTCGATTCCACAGAGTAGGGTGTGTGTACGGTTACACACAAATGACAAGAAGGGACAGGAAGAGTAAAAGGCCTGGCTCCAGAGGCAATGCCAGTGAGCAAGGGGCCAGCCTGCACTGGAGTCCCAGGAACCACAAGCCCAGAGGCCCCCTGTCAGGTCTCCTGTGCTGTTCCTGCGGACATCTCTGAGCACCCCTGTTCCTGCGGACACCTCAGAGCACCCTTGCCCCACAAAGTTCTGCTCAGCAAGAGAGCGACCTGATTGTAGGATCCCCATCATTTCAGGCTCTGGAGGCAGAGAATGGAGCCTGGAAAGGCAACAGGTATCCTCCCTGAGTAGGACTAGGTAACTTAGTCTGACTACTGAGCTAACTTTTTTTTTTTTTTTTTTTTGGTTTTTCGAGACAGGGTTTCTCTGTAGTTTTGGAGCCTGTCCTGGAACTCGCTCTTGTAGACCAGGCTGGCCTCGAACTCACAGAGATCCGCCTGCCTCTGCCTCCCGAGTGCTGGGATTACAGGCGTGCGCCACCACCGCCCGGCTCTGAGCTAACTCTTGAGCAGACACACGGGGCTAGGATGTAAGGTCAGCTCCAGGGCAAAGGAATTCTAACTGGAACCACTCGAACCTCACCCATAAGCTGCCTTGCCCACCTGAAAGAGTAAGGCCTTAGTGGGAGTCACAGGTCAGAGGCAGCCGGCCCTCTTTCCCAGGGCTCTGACCATGCATTCACGGCAGTGGCCACAGCAGCAAAGCTATGGCTCTGTATCAAGGGTAGGCGGGGCTGGGGGAGGCTCGGGATGCTTGTGCACCACCCCCAGGGCCATGCTGTCCCCTCACAGCCGCTCACAGCCTGGAGGGATGGGAGTGTCCACACAGCCTCCCCTCTAAGATTCTCCAGCCAGGCTCAGGGTAACCTCCCCCATGGGGCTCCCTGTTCAGTCTTCTTCACAGAAAGGCCTTTTGTTTTCTAATCAAAGGGGATGTCTGGGACAGGGTTGACGCAGGGCCTCCACACACATATCTTGCTTCCTTCAGGCTCAACACTCTAGAGCCCAAGCTTCAGCAGGCACAAACCAGCATTACCCCTAACCCCCCTGCAGGACATAGGGGCACCCAGCAGACCAGACCTGACAACCTCCCAGGCAGGATATTTGAGTGGTTGATGTTTAATACAGCTGGGCTTCTGGGCTGCCTCTAGCAGTCAGCCTGGCAGGCTGGTGTGTGCCACTGTAGGGGCTGTGGAGGTCTCCTCCGTGGGGTGTCTCCACCCACCAATAACAGGGCCTGGGGGGGGGGGGGAGTTGTAGCTGCCTCTCACACTCATCTCCCTGCTCAGGCCCCAGACTTGAGTCTCCTCCAGGGCTATTTTTAGATGTTGGAACCTGCCCATGGCAGAGCAGACTGGGACGTGGCAGGTTAGACAGGCCTGTGGCAAGGCCTGAGGCTTCTCCATGCCAAGGCCTCCCAGGTGGGAATTCAAATCCAAAAGGGGCAGACAATACACCCTAAAGACAGAGGCAGGCCAGGTCTCAGTACAGAGAGCATATCCATCTTGTCAGCACCCATCTGGGCCTCATGTAGACAGAGCTGGAAGCCCAGGCCAGAGGGTCTCACTACCAGAACCCTAGAGGTTGGTCCTAGGGTTAAGGGTAGGACAATTCCTATTCCTACACCTGAGTCAGGTTGACAGTAAGCAGCCATATTGGCTGGCGAATGTTTTTCTGTTAGGAAAACATAATAGAGAAAGCAGGGAAAAGAAGCTCACTAGGGAAACAGCCTCATCAGAGCTGCAGAGCTGAACAGCTAATCACAGCTAACTGCTCTGCACCTGATGCCCCATTAGCAGGCCCTGGAGGGAGAGGGAGGGACAGACACACATCCAGGCTGGGCTGCAGAGGGCTGTTGTTTTCTCTCTGTCCCATATCTCAGCACAGGTTTCAAGGAAAAGGGAGACTGATCCCAGAAGCACACCCCAGTTTGTCAGTCCTAGATGGGGATGAAACCTCTGCAGTGGCTCTGGCTCTACCGGGACCAAGGCAGGAATCCAAGCAGCAGGAGTCAAGTGGGAGGAACAAAGACAAGGAGTCTCCTTTGGCTGTTCATTCTGTTGGGGCCCCACCTCTCCAGACAGTTTGGCTGCTGATCTTCCCCCCTGCAAAATGGACAACATCCCAGCAGGCCAGCTGCTGGTTTGGATGCTCACAATTTAGCCCTCCTCCCATAGAGAAGCTGTTTTCCTTTTTTGGAATGGAGGACCACAGGAATACCATGGGGCCAGACAGGTGCCTACTTTACCGAGCACACCATCCCTTTTTGCTGGTCCAGGAGTGCTGCTTCCCAGACAAATGTTCCCCACCAAGCTGTAATTCCTGACCCAGGAATGTGCCTTCAAAAGTGGCCTTGCCAGGCGGATCTCTGTGAGTTCAAGGCCAGCCTGGTCTACAAGAGCTAGTTCCAGGACAGGCACCAAAGCTACAGAAAAAAAAAAGTGGCCTTGCACAGACAAATGCCTTCCCTGCTGGGGTCCTACCTGCATGTTTACAACCTCTGTGCCCATGCCTAACCAGAGGACCCTGGATACTCTTGACCTTACTTTCTCCAGCCACACAGCAGATAGCCACTGTTCCAGGGGTCTACACTCTGCTGGCCCCATCCTTATCACTTACTCCCACAGATACCACAAACTATGGCACTACCTCCTCAGTCCTGCAGTAAGGACAGACACCAAAGGAGGAGTCCCAGAGGCCTCTGAAAGCAAGACCTGGAAAGTAGGCACAAATGTGCACCCTAGGAGTTTCCCACCATGTTCTTTGTAATAAAATCAAATCACATGGTATACACAGACAGACATATAAACTAAAAAATATATTTTAAAAGTGTGGTGGGAGTGGGGGCCCTGGAAAGCTGGTTCAGAGGTTAAAAGTGCTGGCTGCTCTTGCAGAAGACCCAAGTTTGTTCCCAGCACCGTACCAGGCAGCTCACAATTCTGCAACTTCAGTTTTCTTCCAGTCTCTATAGGCACCCAGACACATGGCATACACTCACTCAAAAACAGGCAGACAGACAGACAGACATAAAAATCTTCAGGTGAGGCTACAGCACAGCAACAGAACTCGGGTAGCTACCCCTATCAGTCTTGGAAGATTTATTTTATTTATTTATTTATTTATTTTTTTCGTTTTTTCGAGACAGGGTTTCTCTGTAGCTTTGGAGCCTGTCCTGGCACTAGCTCTTGTAGACCAGGCTGGCCTCGAACTCACAAAGATCTGCCTGCCTCTGCCTCCCGAGTGCTGGGATTAAAGGCGTGCGCCACCACCGCCCGGCCTTGGAAGATTTAATAACTAAGAAAATGCTTTGGTATGTTGTGATGAATTTACAACTTTGAAATGCAAAAATAACAAGCATATAACCACAGACATAGGAGGCTGAAACAGGAGGATTGTGGGTCCAAGGCCAGTGGAGGATATAGGATACAAAGAGATCCAAGTCAACCTGAAGACAGAATAAGTTTGCCTTAAAAAAAAAAAGTACATATACAGATCTATAAAAGACAAATAGAGAAGACACTAGACAAAATACACCAACATTTCTTAGGGATTATCCCTTGACTGAGGGATCTCTAGACTTTCTCATACATTATGCATTTTCTATGGCAAACAAGCATTTCTTTCATGTTAAAAATATAAGCAGAGGGGCTGGAGGGATGGCTCAGAGGTTAAGAGCATTGCCTGCTCTTCCAAAGGTCCTGAGTTCAATTCCCAGCAACCACATGGTAGCTCACAACCATCTGTAATGAGGTCTGGTGCCCTCTTCTGGCCTGCAGGCATATACACAGACAGAATATTGTATACATAATAAATAAATATTAAAAAAAATATAAGCAGAGGCAATGACCACCCAGCTCAGGAATGACAAAGCCTCTTAGGAATGGGCACAGGGCTTCTCTTCCTAGGCTATCAGTTAGGTCAGAGAATTGGGAACACTGGACAGCTCCACCAAAGGCTGGGTGGGCAGAAAAGGACAGAGCAGTGAGGCTCTAGGTGAGTGAAGGAAGTCCCCTTGGTTAGCCCCTTTGGGCTTCCTCCTCCAGCCTAGATGAACAGTTGTCCCAGGACAAGAGATGAAGAACTGACTAGGGGGCAAGTATGACTTGTGTGCATGTACATTTGTATGTGTTCTAAGTGCATGTGGAGGAGATGGACCTTGGCCTGTTTCAAGGCTCTCTAAACAGGTACTATTGCCATCTCTCCACAGGATAAGCCACCCACGATGCACCCACCCACACACAAGCTGGTGGCAAGGCCTTAATGGTAGGCTTCCATTATCTGACTAAAAGATGCAGGTAGTGCAAGAATTGGGGTCCGGTGACTCAGGGACCCCTGGTGGTCAAACTGTGGGCCAATGTTCATGAAATCTCATCTTACGCAACTCCTGGTCAGGCATCCTGAATGCCAAGCTTCTCTGTGGGCAGTGGTGGGGTGACGCTACCTGCTTTCTAGGTGGCACCAATTAGGTTCTTGGCACTAGGGGGCTTTGAAAACAAAGGCTCAGTGCCACGGCTGAGCATGAACCTGGCCAATGTCTCTCCAGACATAAATGGTGCTCAACCAGACATGATCAGACTGACTGTGAAACTGACTTAGCTGGGCTTATGCTGTTCGTGTTATCTCTCTCTTTCTTGGTTTTTTCAAGACAGGGTTTCTCTGTGTATCCCTGGCTGTCCTAGAATTCAATCTATAGACCAGGCTGGCCTGGAACTCAGAGATCCGTCTGTCTCTGCCTCCTGAGTGCTGGGATTAAAGGTGTGCGCCGCCACCACCACCTGGTTTATGCTGTTCTCTTAAATGCTGCTGTGCCCACCACAGTTGGCTGTTTCCACCAGGGCCTCTGGTGCCCCTGCCTAGCTATTATGGACTTCTAGTGCCCGGTAGATGAGGCATGCAGAAGATGCGGAGTGCTGGTCATGGAAACTCTATCTTCAACAAATTCCATTCCCTAGTTTTTTTGTTGTTGTTGCTTTGTTTTGTTTTTCAAGACAGGGTCTCATTATGTAGCTCTCTGGCTATCCTGGAACTCACTGTATAGACCAGGCTAGCCTCAAACTCAGGCACCCCCTCCTGCAGGGTGTGATTAAAGGTGTGCACCACTAAATTTGGTTCCATTTCCCAGTTCTTAAAGGACTTTGGCATAGAAAAACAGGCTAAAATGAATGCAAGAAAAAGTGGCTCCTGATTTAGTGTGAAGCCAGGGGGCTTCTCCTCCTTCAGCCCTGCCTATTTCATGGGCAGGGGCCAGAAGGTAGCATGGAAGAACTGAGGGCCCAGTCACATCCTAGAGATGAAATGTCTGTGGAGCCAAGGACAACTAAAGGTGCTAGGTCTCAACTAAGAGAATGACTCGTGAAGGACTGGTGCGAGCCCCTGAGCACAGGCAGCTTCCGTACCCACAGGGGCCCAGAAGGCCCCAAGTGCCAGTGAACTGAGAGTTCTTCAGGAGCTCAGTTCCTTCTTCCCTAGGGAAATCCCTTTAAGGGCCACACTCAGATACCTGATAAGGCCCACAGCCTGGCCTCCCAGGCAGCTGGGTGGGCAAAGGTCAACAAGCAACATAAGTAACCTCCAAGGAGGCTCCTGAGGAAATGTGTAGTCTCTTTTGTCCCCTCCCTGTCTTCCTGTTGGCCAAAGGGCAGACCCAATGGCTGGATCTCAAGTAGACCCACGTCAGTCCTGGAGTGTTGGCCTCTAGATGCAACTTCTAAGAGGAAACATGCAGCTCTTCTCATTTTCCCTGTGTTGTCACCCTAAGTCCCACAACCTCACTGTCCTGGCCCACAGGCTTTATGCTCTGCTGTACTTTCTACCTGGGCCAGAATACACTGACTGACACGAGCTCGGCAGGGTCAGCCTGAGTATCAGGCCCCAAGACTGTCCTTGGCCTACTGCTCACTTGGAACACGGGGCACTTCTCCACACCTCTAGACTTGCACAGGCTGTAACCTGTGGTTAACATTTTCCATTTCAGGGCAGCCTGCTATAGACTTCCTCATCCTTCATGGCCAGCTCAATGTCCCTTATTCAGATAAGTAAATGTATACATTGATCCAGTTACCTCCCTCCTTGACTTCAGACCAAACACACAATGATAATGGAGTGTGGGTACTCTGTGGTGACCAGGCCCTACTAGGCCCAGAAACCAGGGCCTAGGCTAACCCAATGGGGCTTCACAGCTGTGCCAAATTGGCCTTACCTTTGCCGGGGGCTTCATTCCCTCCCAGCTGCGGTTGTCCATAGATGGAGGGACTTGGTAGATATCATGCCCTATGCCAGAAGAAGGTGGCACCTGGTAGATGTCCTGGGCTGGACTTCCAGGCCCTGGAGGCACCTGGTAAAGGTCTGTGGCTGGGCTGGAAAATGAGTGATGAGGTGTCTGCTTTGAGAATGTGGATGTCTGTTTGGCTGGGGGTGACTGGAACTGTGGGTTGGGCCCAGGGGCTTGGTAGAGACTTTGCTGAGTCTTGCTGGGAGTGGGTACCAGGTACACACTGTCAGGCTGGGGCTGGTATGCAGTGGGGAGCATGGGACTGTACTGGGAAGCTGGGGGTACTGGGGTATGAACACCCTGAGGGAGGTTGGGCTGCGGCTGGGGTGGAGTGGCAGGTGGGCCTGGTCCAGGCCCTGCTGGCTTCTTGTCATACATGCCGACCAGGATCTTGAGGCGGTTACCAGGGACAATGCCCTGGCGTCCATGCAGTGAGCAGAGCCACCAGCCATCCAGGCCCTGTGTGTCCCGCTCCAGCACCGTCATGATGTCACCCTTTCGGAAGGAGAGCTCATCCGGGGATTCAGCTACGTTGTCATAGAGGGCTTTGGCCAGCACATTCTGGGGAGAGAAGACATAGGTGGACATGAGACAAGAGGATAGGCACAGGCCTCACCCAGCTCCCAGCATTACAGAATCAGTAAGCACCCAGCTTTAACTTTCAAAGAGACTCAATTATATCTGAAAACAACAGGGGCCTTACCCTCACCGTTTCTATCGGCCTCCCAGCAGCAAAGCAGAGCTGACCACAGGGTATCTTTAGCTAAGCTAGGGCCCCTCAGATCCTCAACGGCAGCAGCTGCTATCAGCTGCCATCAACACTTCAGAGATGGCTCCCAGTCTGTGATTAAAAACCATTCCTGGGTCTGGAAAGATGGCTCAGCAGTTAAAGGGAGTTTCCTGCCACTGCAGAGGAGCTGGAACTGGTTTCCAGCGCTGTATTGGGTGGCTCACAACCCAGATTCAGGGATCCAATGCTCTCTTCTAGATTCTGCAGGTACCTGTACTCACTTGTACATGTATGCAGACACAGACACACCACACATATAATCAAAAATAATAAAATCGTTTAAAAGTTCCTGAAGTCATGTGCACAGTTTCTTAAGATAAAAACACTGGGGGGGGGGGAGTCAGTAATTAGCGGAGAAACTTAAGAACTGCCTTTAAGCTGAGAAGAAAGTAAGACGTCTCCCCACTTTAGCTCTAAGGTTCAGATCCTTGGGTTTTGTGTCCAGGGGCACTGCAACTCTCCAAGAGGGAGAGAATGATGGGGTGAGGGAGGATGATGCACACGATGGGGAGGAAATGGCCATCCTCTGCAGATCCCATGATCATCTTTGAAAAGGTGTTCCAAGAAGAATCATCAACTGATGAAAACGGCACAGCAAAGACAGAAGAGAAATCTCTGAGAACTCTCCACACACACCTTGTACAAGACTGGAGAGGACAAAATGCTTTTACTCAAGTAAAAGTTGAGCAGAAGGAGAAACGTGCCAAGTTCCTGGGAGGATGACCTTAACCCTGTCCAGTGTTCATTTGCCCACTCTTTCTTAGTACAGCAGCCTGCCCATCACCCATGGTGTCACTTTCTGTGGTTTTAGTTACTTACCTATGGTCAACCATAGCCCAAAAGTATTAAATGAAAAATTCCAGAAATAAACTAGCTGGGCGGTGGTGGCGCACGCCTTTAATCCCAGCACTCGGGAGGCAGAGGCAGGTGGATCTTTGTGAGTTCGAGACCAACTTGGTCTACAAGAGCTAGTTTTAGGACAGGCTCCAAAGCTACAGAGAAACCCTGTCTCAAAAAGAAAAAAAAAAATCCATAAACTTTCAACTGTAGGCCTCTGAGAAGCATGATGAAATCGCTTGCTATTCTACTTCACTACCCTAGGACCAGCACATGCAACTTGTCTGCGTGTAGCTTGGTAGCGATCTGGGCTAGCAGTCGACTCAGCTGCTGTAGAGTTTACTGTGTTTGAGTAAGCCCTACTGTGATGGCCGCAGTAATTCTTACATAATTCAAATTTGCAAGAGAGAAGCTATAAAGGTGCTTCTGTTAAGTGAAAAGGTCAAAGTTAATCATTTATGGTTTTGAAGAGACCAATCACATTATCTTTTATTACAACATTACTAATTGTTCTATTGTTGTTACTCTCTTACCCATATCACATTTGTAAATTAAACTATTATAGATGAAAGCCAAGCGTGGCAAGAGCATGACTTTAATTCCAGCTTGGGAGGCAGAGGCAGGAGGATCTCTGTGAGTCTGAGGCCAACCTGGTCTACAGAGTGAGTGCCAGGACAACTAGGGATACATGGTGAGACCCTATCTCAGGGAAAAAAAAAACCAAAAAAACAAAAAACTTAGTGTAGATAAATATGTATTGGAAAATAGAGTACACAGAGGGTTTAATACTAATTGGGGCATTCTTTGGGGGTCTTGGAATGCACCCCACAGACCGAGGGGAAAATAACGCGAACATGAACTCCATATAATTTAACTGCATCATCATAATTCATCATGATCAAAGTGTCATAGGGCTTGTTTTTAAAAAAAGGAATTCTTTTACAATAAAATGGAGGCATAGAGGTCAATAAATAAACAAGTCACTACTAAAAGGCACAGGCACACTTTACCAGATATGAGAGCAATTCTAGGACAGGGATGGGACAGGACAAGGCTAGGAACAATGGGAAAAGGCTAAGGTAGGGGAAGGTAGGAAACTCACTGTAAGAAGGCAGCCATGGGCCGGGTGGTGATGGTGCACGCCTTTAATCCCAGCACTCGGGAGACAGAAGCAGGCGGATCTCTGTGAGTTCAAGGCCAGCCTGGTCTACAAGAGCTAGTTCCAGGACAGGAACCAAAAGCTACAGAGAAACCTTG
>NC_022011.1:16203461-16204676 GCF_000317375.1 Microtus ochrogaster | reverse complement strand
GGCCAGCCTGGTCTACAAGAGCTAGTTCCAGGACAGGAACCAAAAGCTACAGAGAAACCTTGTCTCGAAAAATCCAAAAAAAAAAAAAAAAAAAAGAAGGCAGCCATGGACACTGGCCTTGGCATTACAGACTACCACTCGGAACTCAAATACAAAAGGTCTCATGCTAGGACAAGTAAAGTTAATAGGAATCTGGAGTTCATACAATCAAAAAGGACAGGACACTGGGCAGTGGTGGTGCACTGGGTAGGCAGAGGCTGATGAATCTCTGGGTAAGGCCAGTCTGGTCTACAGAGAAAGATCCAGGACGGTCAGTGTTACACAGAGAAACCCCATCTGGGGAACCTCCCATCCACCCCCCAAAAAAGGGGGACAAGAATAGAAAGCCTACAACATATAAAAAGGTCACCCAAAGGAAATCAAATGGTCAAGACCTGCTGATGAATGCTCAGAGTTATAGTAGAAAGAAACACAGAGGGATCATGTCACACGGTCCTTCAGGTGTCCTGGTATTTAAGGAAGTGATGTGGGCAGAAGTATTCGCAGGCTTTACTGATCTTAGGAGTATTCAGCACCAGGGTGCTTGCCTATGACCCATGGGGCCTACCTGTATTGACCATGGAGCAATGAGAAAGTAAAGGTGAGGTGAGCCAGCCCTGCCCTCCTGAGTTAGAGTAAGAAACAAATGTGTTGATGTTCAAAACTTTAAAGCTATAAGCACCTACAAAACAATACCCACCATATGTCAAAGACAATTATTCAGGGACATTACCTAATGTCTCCTAATTAGAAGATATCTAATATGCCAGGCATATTACTAATGTGGGTGCTTCTGGGGCTTGAGGGAGAAGCAACAGGGAAAACAGGAGCATTAAACAAAGGGAGAGAACAGCATTTCCCACTTTTACTGCCCCAGCTACTACCAGAAATGAGTACTACTATGTCCTTCTATATCACAGACACTCCCAGAACAGGAATCATGAGGCCCAGAAGCCAAGAAGCCTCTGCTGGAGCCACGTGACTCCCAGCAGGATAACAGTATAGGAAAAAGAGAAGGCACAAGAACACAGTGGTGGTAGGGGGCACTGGAGAGAGGGCAAAGGTCCTGAGTTCAATTACCAGCAATCACATGGTGGCTCACAAGCACCCTTGATGAAATCTAGTGCCCTCTTCTGGCACACTGTATACATAATAAATAAATCTAAGAAGGAGGAG
>NC_022011.1:16195073-16203256 GCF_000317375.1 Microtus ochrogaster | reverse complement strand
AGAAGAAGAAGAAGAAGAAGAAGAAGAAGAAGAAGAAGAAGAAGAAGAAGAAGAAGAAGAAGAAGAAGAAGAAGAAGAAGAAGAAGAAGCCGCCGCCCACTGGGTGGCTTCAAGACAGTCACTATACCTTAAGTGTCACTGCCTCCTTGCCCAGGAGCAAGGGAGGAGTCTGGGCTAGGTGTGGCTGGGGTGGCTGGGACATCTTCTAAACAGAAAAAGCAGAAGACTGTGTGCCTCAGCAGGGCTGGTGGCAGAGGCTGATTGAGACCCCACTGGGCACTCAAGAAGGTCAGATGCACCCTTCTGACCTTCAACTGAACATCAGTTCTGGGTGACTGCAGACCCAGAAGTCTTAGGAGGAACATCGTAAGTCACAAGAAAGATCTAGACTTGGAAATAGGACCTGGGCTCTGGCTACTTGCTGTGCAGCCCTGCCTACTTAGACCCACCATCATCCTCTGGCCAGGTGGTAGCACACACATGCAATCCTACCACTTGAGAGGAAGAAGCAGAGAATCAGGAGTTCGAGGCCTGGGCTAGTGAAACCCTATCTCAGGAAACCAAAGCTAAATCAACTTAACAACAAAAAATATCCCCACCCTCTGGACCTCACCTCCTTCATGGAAACAATTAGGAGCTGGAATTCAGGCGGCAGGAAGGGTCATTCCCTGGGGACATAAGTCCAGAGTGGGATCCCAGGCTCTGAGGAGAAGAGTCCCAAGGGGCTACCTCTGATTTGTCTCTCAGGCCTGCCACATTTAGAGGACACTTAGAGGTATGAAGCATGCCCCAGGAGTCACCAGCTGGCATCTGCTTCTCCAGGACAGCTTGAAGGATCCATCCCCAGAAAAAACAGGGGCAAGGAAGCTAGGAACCAAAAGAAGCAAGCCCCAGGGAAAGGCTGAACAGGCAGGCAGTCTAAGGAGGGCCCAGCCCCTGAAACTGGCACAATTCCTGAACTCTGTCCGCACCAGTTCCAGATTTAAAGTGCACTGAGTACACCAACTCTTCAGCGTTCAGGAGGAGGAGGCAGGACTCTGAGTCTTAGGTTATTTTGATCTACAGTGATAAACCCATCCCCTCCAAAAACTCCACAATAAATCATTTGAAATTTTAAAATGAGGTATCAATATCTCTAAAAATACTCAGGACAATAGGGATATTCTCTCATTTACAGAATTTTCAACTTGTATTTAATACGTTATTCTTATTTTGAAGTTGAAAAAAAACTGAAGGGAATCAACCAAGTTTAAATATGTATGAAGACATCATTTTAAAAAAATACCCTGTGAGCCAGGCGGTGGTGGCGCACGCCTTTAATCCCAGCACTTGGGAGGCAGAGGCAGGCGGATCTCTGTGAGTTCGAGACCAGCCTGGTCTACAAGAGTTATTTCCAGGACAGGCTCCAAAACCACAGAGAAACCCTGTCTCGAAAAACCAAAAAAAAAAAAAAAAAAAAAAATACCCTATTACTCTGACTGTTAGGTTTTTGTTTTTTAGGAAATGGGGGAGACCTTATCTAGGAAAAGAAAATAGTGGGTCACATGCCAGGCTCTGGATCAGGGTGGGACAAAGGCAGGCAGACAGTTATAGTGGGTCTGTCCAGAGGCCAGAGTCCTTAGAGAATCAGGCCAGGGTAGGAACTACCTTACAGCCCACCAGGCTCACAGTCCCTACCCCCAAGCTGCAAACAAGAGAAGCCAATTTCCCAAATATGGTCTGCAGCCTGCCTCAGGGAATCACCAGGCCCACCCTCCCTCGGTGACCCCAGAACATCAAGCAGCCTGGCTGGGTCCCCTAGCCCCTGCCCTGGTGACCACAGGAAGTGCCAGCAGAATGAGTCACAGGGAAATTCCCTCCAGCCCGTTAAAGGCGGTGGAAGTGCAGACAGAAGGGCCTGCTCCTGAGTCCCTCACCTCCAAGACTGCTGTGCAGGGAAGGCTGAGAGAGGCCACAATGGGCCAGTCTGGGGACGCCAGGATAGAGCACAGGCATGAAGGCTAGAAGGGTCTGTTGAAGGAAAGTTCAGTGAACAAATCAAGCCAGAGACAACTGCCCAGACCAGGTGAGTCATTTGGGGCTTCTGGCCTCCCAGAGGTGCTAGCTCTACCTAAAGTACATGCTCACTGAGTGCCTGCCAAGTACGCCTTGGCCAAGTAGAGCTGTAACTGTATAGTCAAGGGCAGCTGGAGCCAGGCTGGGAAACACCTCATGGACTGGGCACGTGGCATCAAGAGCCTGGCACCAGGAGTTCCTTTGCCTGTGTCAGCTGGTGTGCTCTGGCCCAGAGCCCCTGCAGCAGCCTCTCTCCTGCCCAACGCAAGTCCTAAGCACTGCCAGTGCCTGACCTATCGACTTTTTCAGCTGGCCAAGCAAAAAAGCCTCTCTGCTTCCAGCCTCTCTGCCTCCCTAGTTATTACTCAAGGCCACACTGCTCCTTCCTTCTCTTGAGTCACTAGGCAACAGTTTAGTCCCAGACCAGGGTCTGGCTCTCCCTCCCGCTGCTATATGACTTTAGGTAAGCGCCTTCTCCCCTGAACAACCATACAGCTGGCTGGTTTCTGAAGATCCTACTTTTGTTTAACAAGATTACCCTGGTTCCTTTTACTAAAGCAGTGGCTCTCAAATGTAAGTCATAATCTCCTAGGGGGTCACATATCAGATGTCCTGCATAATAGTAGCAAAATTACAGTTATGAAGTAGCAACAAAATAATTTTATGGTTGGGGGTCACCAGAACACAAGGAACTGTATTAAAGGGTTAGTCGCAGAATTAGGAAGGCTGAGAAGCACTGTCCTAAAGATACAAGTGTATCTAAAGATATAAGTGTACACCTATACTCTAGGAGTGTAGCTCAGGGGCACACTTTCCTGGCTTCTATGAGGCTCATGAAAGTAATAATTTGCGCTGGGCGGTGGTGGCGCACGCCTTTAATCCCAGCACTTGGGAGGCAGAGGCAGGCGGATTTTTGTGAGTTCGAGACCAGCCTGGTCTACAGAGCTAGTTCCAGGACAGGCTCCAAAGCTACAGAGAAACCCTGTCTTGAAAAACCAAAAAAAAAAAAAAGAAAGAGAGTAATAATTTGCCAAGAAGGGGGAAAATAAGGGGCCAGAAGTAATGAAGGACAAGACTTTTGCATACGTGCAGCTTTCCCAAGGAAGCAACACTCTAGCCGACTTACTAGCTAAGCACATAGGGCAGAACAAGGGTAGAAGCCAAGATGCTGGAGCAAGAATGAAAGGAGATGTCTGTGACCCCAGTGTGGCAGGTAGACAGGGGTTGACTGCTGTAGGATTCCACTGATTATCCCTCTAGCATCCCAAGGCCAATAAATGCCATCCAAACAATGGGCTCCTACAGCCACATAAGCCCAGATGGTCATGGTCCCCAGCAGCCTAGGCATTCCTGCTGTGGTCATGGTCCCAGCAGTCTCCCATGGGACTCTGTGCCATGACAGAAGCTGGAGAAGCAGTGGGCTTCCTGAGCCCGTTTTCCCAGTCTCCCCCCAGCTACAGAGTATTACTCATGCTATGCTATGTGTGTTGTCTCAAGCTCGCAGTGGGATAAGTGACGGATGCAGAGCCAGCTTACAATTGTCTGTCTAGACCAGTGGCTCTCAACAGGTGGGTTATAAACCCTTTGTCACACCATTAGGAAGGCTGAGAATCACAATCACTGGTCTAGATGATGTTGCTGGTCACATCCAAGACACCACAAAGCTGCTGCCTGGCTTGTCAATGCATCCTACATCTACAGAACCAAATCAGACATCACCCACTGTCCTCCTTCAGGAAGACCCAATGACTATCTGAAGATAATCACTTCCCTTTTGCCCGCCTTATATACTGCCATTTCTTGTTACTGCCTAATTCTTGTTGCTAACCCAAACACAGGAGGCACAAGTCTGTCTTCAGCAGAACCTTGGGTGCTAGAGCACCAGGCTTGTTGTAAGAGGTGCCACAGCAAGCGCCTGCCGAGTCAGTAGAGCCAAGAAAACCCCTCGCCTGATGTCAATGCTCCCCATTCCACACAACATTCTTGTACAAGGGAGACAAAAGGGCTGCCCACAAGTACTGCTTGGTTGAGAATGGGCCCCATTGGGTCCTGGTGCTGTGAAGGCTTCTGACTCCACACTACAGCAGAGGGAGAATTGCCGATGTGCAGGTTATTCTCCTCAGCTCCAGGTGCCTTGAGATCCCATAAAACCCTGACAACAGGGCAGGGTGCAAGCGGGTGGCTTGGCGTGCTGAGAAAACACTACAATTTCCCCTCCACAGAGCTGTCAGTCAGTGCCAGTCTGGGCCCACTAACCAAAGGACCCCGCATGCAGGCCTGGCTCCACATCTGGTTCATACTCATTTATACAGCAAACCAAGTTCTCAGCAGCCCGTAGCCAGCTCAAGATGGGAACCAGGCGAATCAGAAAAGAAACTGGACAACGGGACGCAACTAGTAGGCCCTGAATGACAGTAACAGTGACTTTTACCCTAGGCCATAGGCCAAGCTCCTTCCCACATCTTCAAATGACCCCAGGACACCAAGAATTATGTCTCTCTTATCTGAAGGGAAGGGATGTTCAGAATGGTACACTTGTCTGACCCAGGTTTACAGAGACAAGAAACAGCAGAGGTAGGTCTAGGGCTGAGATAAAAGTGGAGTTGGGGATTCACTGGAAATGCTGGCTTCACAGAATCCAGGAGAGTTAATTGCACAAGCCTTTCCTACCCTGCCCAGTCCCAGCCTAGGCATACACACTGGCATCCACCCCCAGCACAGAGCTTCACACTCAACAGGCACTAAGGAAACACTGGCTCCCTTCATACTCACAACCACCGCAAATGTGAGCCAAGTTTATTTCTGGGATATTCTGTTTGCTTGTCCCAAAGCCACCCCCCCCGCCGCCCCCCAGTGGCCAATGGATATAGGCCCAGTGAATGGGTGCCCAACTGGCAGTCATACTCACCATTCCTCCTCACTCATGCCCAGGCATCCACCTGGAGGGGCACACAGTCATAGACCCACTGACTAGGAACCTGGCAGACCTCCTTGCCCCAATCCAGGATCCAATGGAGCCCTGAGAGATGGCACTTCTTCCCTCCCTTCCCTAGCCTGACACGCTAGCTTTGGCAGCATCCTGCCCTAGCATTCCCATGAACAACTAGGCAGCCAGTTCATGTCCCTGGTACACTCACATGGAACCAGAGTGTGAGAACCATGCTCTAAATGGCCTGTGCATGAGCCCCACATTCCAGAGTCATCCCAAGGGAGCCACAGCTCCAGTCCTGCCTTCCTCAGGAGTATGTGACAGTACAAAGCCAGGGAGAGCACAATGGTAGCTACCAGCTCCATGACTGACACTCTGCAGTCAGGGCAAAGGTTTGGAAGAAGGAATGAAATACCACCTGCAGACTGTGGTCACTGACAGGGATTCTCCTACATATGCTGTCCTTGGCTCTAGTAGCAACAGCAAATGACTGTATCCAGGTTCAGCTCTGGATGGGAAGCAGATCCCTGCTCCAACTCCTGCCAAAGTGTCACAGGTACTATCTCTGGGAGCCTGGGTAGAGGTGTGGAGGCATAAAGAATCCTCCTGCTGTAGAATATGGCATCTCTAAGCCCCCATCACACCAAAGAGGGTAGGGATACCTACTGCTTTCTTCCTTGTCCCTGGGATTCTAATAGAGGATTTGTGAACCTATCAGTGGGCTAGCTCTAGTTCACCTTAGTGATTTGGTGCCTTGGCTGAGCTTAGCTTAAGGCTGACCCTTCACTTCAGGGACAAAATGGGGCCCAGAATAGAGATGATCCCCATCCCTGACTCTGCCATCACGAAGGATCCACAGATCAGAGCAAAGGAACAGCAGGATCTTAGTACAAGGTCTCAGTTTATCCTGGAGCTCTGACACTGCAGCCCTAAGATACTCGCCCTCAGCAGCTGGCAATGTAGTCCATCCTCCTGAGCAGGGACGGGGACAGCATCACAAAAAGTGTGGTTCTCCAGCATTCAAAACACATTCCCCTCCACTCTCTACCCCTCCCACAAAGGCCTAACTTTGTACCTCACCTAGAGAGGGTTATACCAAAGCAAACATGGAGCCTTGACTCTTCCTAGAGTTTGAGCGACCAGACAAGAGAGCCCAGCCCCATCCTCTGGGTCTGAGGCCACACTGCAACCCCTCCATGCTGGGAAGAAAGGCTGCTTCTGGAGAGAGATCCTCGTCACCCACCTCCCACTCCCCAACAGCAAGCCTGACTGACTACCTCTTTCCAAAGGCCTCCCAGCCTGGGCAGGTTAGGTTGGGGAGGGGAGAAGAGGATAAAGCTGTTCAGGCCTGGGGGAAAGCTGTGGTGGGGTCTCCTGAAAGAATGGATGCTAGCAGAGGGCCACAGCAGAGCCTGGCAGCTTCTCTAGTTCCCTCATCCCAGAGTGGGAAGCACAAATGGTCCAGCATAGATACCAGGTTCTGGGCCTGAGCTCAAAGGACAAACCCACCTCCCCCCACACTCTCTGCCTCAGTCTCTACACTTACAACCTTACAGCCAGGGTGGGGAGCGACAAATGACTCAGGGGCCTTTTCTGTGCAAACAGATTCCCTTGAGACACCTAACTTCATGCCTTGGCCAGACATTGGGAGATCACACAGCACTCACTCTCTTGCTCAGCACAACCACTCAAGGCCAGAAGCTCCAGTCTTCCTCCCCTGGCCAAAGGTGACTTTGCTCAGACAACCGGGACTGCCTTACCCTGCCCTGCCTCCACACAGCTTCCAATGGATTCCTTCCTTGCTCAGGGCAAAGGGGAGGTGACTGCTAGTGCCAGGAGGGTGTGCCGGCAGTTCCTCCCCAATGGCTCCCTACCCTAAGGCACCACCTGGCTGCTGGTTCCTGATCCTCTAGGCACCCACACCTGCTATTCTGGCCCATCAGCCCTGGCCAGTCACTCTCCATTCAGAGAAAGGAGGGCGTGTCCCCTGGCACAAGACAATTGGAAACTTTCTCACTTAGCAAGGAATTGACTGGACACATGGTCGTTAGATGAAGGTGGCTGAATCCTAGATCGGGAGCGTCTCTCAGCCTAGACCTTTCTGCATCGCAGAGTCGTGAAGATAAGCCGCGGCCCTCAATGGGCTTCTCCCCAAATCCCCCCAGGTCCTAACCTGTCGCCTCTCGCCTGCAACCCTCAGCAAATCTCGGCTATTCAGGGCCCCTCAGTACACCGCCTCGGATTCAGCCTCAGGCAGCCTGGCACGGCGTGAAGGCCGAGTGCGACACGAAAGCTCCGTGGGCTGCAGGGGGTCGAAAGGCTGACCGGGGGAGGAGCGACTCGCTAACGCGCCGAGCTGACCGGTAACTGCGGCCGGAGGGTCGCACTGGGCCCGCAGGAAACGTCCTCCTCCCCGCCCGCCCGGCCCCGCGCCCACACTCACCAGGTACTTCATGGTGCCCGCCGGCCAGAGGCCGCGCCGCCCGCGTACCGCCCGCCGCCCGCGCCGCACGTCTCAGCAGCCGCCTCGGCCGCCCGAAGCCGGTCCACTTCGCTCCGCCCGCCCGCCGCCGCCCGCTCCCGGCATGCCCAGCCGCGCTACCATTGGCCGCCGTGGGCCCCCCATGCAAATGAGCCGCTGAGAGGGGCGGGCCGAGCCGGCTACAGCCCGGTGTGGACGTCCCCGCCTCCCGCGGCGGCCAGCCAAGCTCGTGAAGGTCCTCAGAGGACGCCGCCTGGCCCCAGCGCTCTCCTCCTGGGCAGCCCTGCTACCCCTCCAGATGCCGGCCTTCTGCCTTCCTCACCTACCAGCCCTGGAGTATTCCCACGTGTGTCCGCGGCACCCGATTCAGACCTGAATTCCAAGGCAAAGTGGAGAGAGTATGCCCCAAGAAACAATAACTGAAAACAATACGACTGTAGACAGGTCTTACTATGTAAGGATACCAGGAACCCCGCGTGATGGTTCATGCCTAAGGATTCCAGCAATCGGGAAGGGGAGGCAGGAAGCCCGCCTGGGCGACGGAAAGACCCCAGGGTTGGCCAGAGACAGCCTGACCTACTTACTGTTTTTCATAGGTAGCAACAACCCCTGCCCCTCTGTATTCCTCAACCATGTGGGATTTCAGCTGGTCCCCTGAAGCCCGAGAGAGAGAGAGAGAGAGAGAGAGAGAGAGAGAGAGAGAGAGAGAGAGAGAGA
>NC_022011.1:16179577-16194973 GCF_000317375.1 Microtus ochrogaster | reverse complement strand
GAGAGAGAGAGAGACAGAGAGAGAGAGAGAGAGAGAGACAGAGAGAGAGACAGAGAGAGTAACCACATCTAAGCAAGGAACTAGAGGCTTGCCAAACCGTGCGCCAGTTCTTCATTAAACTGAATGCAGGCTCCAGAAGCAGGATCTCCACGATCATCAGGTTGTAGTCATGCCCTAGGAGACCCCCCTGCTCCCCCATTCCTGAGTCAGTCCTGTCCACGTGCCCAGTGTTTGGGTGGCAGCAGCAACCTTCTTGAAACCTGCTCCAACTTGCCTATTTCAGGAACGTCCAAATGTGCACTTTAAGAATGAGAGAGAAGGAAAAGTTACCTGGAGAAAGCAGTGGGCAGAGCCTCACCTCACCTCAAAGCTCTTTGCTAGGTTTCAGGTCAATAACTTCACCCAAGCAGCAAAATCTGGATGCTGCAAAGTCTCTGAGCACAGATTGCTGGAAAAACTGGAATGAAACTTATTTCAGATCTCACAGCATCATGAGCAACCAGCAGTCCCTAGCCCCTTACTACACTGTATCAGGCAGCTGCTGATGCCAGGAAGCAGTGAGATGGACCACTTAAACTCAGCAGAGTTCTGGAGAATGGTGGGTACCAATCACACATACTCAAGGCCAACCTCCACAGCATCTGGGCAGACTTTCTCCAGAGCTCCTGCATCAGGGGCTGGGCCACAGCAGCCCAGATAGTGCTCATGTGTCCTCTCAACACTTGGTTAAACTAGACTCCTGGATTGTAACCCTCCTGAAAAGCTAAGGCGCCTGCATTTCCCCTTGGCTTCTGACTTAGAAATCACTGGCCAGAGCTCACAGCATGGCGGGAGGGCAAGGAGAATTGACCCAGTGTCCTTGAACACCACCTGGAACATTCCCTCCTGCGGGTCACCATGCCCTACTCAGGTCTCTCTCTCCTACATCCTCAGCCTCCATCCAGTGGGAAGATGCCTAAGCATTTGCCCCACTGTGTTGGGTTGAAGGGTCCTCAACGTGTCACTGGGTCTGTACGTTGGAGGGGAGGAGCAGGACCCAGAAGTCATTGCCAGGCCTGAAAGGCAGGCTTTCAGGTAGGAGGTTTCTGCAGGATGGACATGAACACAAAAGGCCTGGTCCTCAAAGGGGACGAATAACCCCTGTCCACCCCTGGCCAAGGGAAGGCAGCACAGGGAGGCAGTGACTAGCTAGGTCCTTGGGAAAGGGAGACCCTCTTTTCTCAGAAACAGATTAAAGTGGCACTGGGGGTGGGGCTGTGCCTGTGAGTGTGGAAGTGGGGGAAGGGAGCTGGACTCAGGCTCAGGCATTTCAAAAATTTGCTCCTTTTCCACTTAAACACGCCCCCCCCCCCAGCCTGTGAGCCTTGGAATGGCATTTCCGCTTTCGAAGCAAGACCCCAGGATTGACACCCCACTGTGCTGGGGGCGGGGTGCCACTTCTCAAGCTACTGAGGAAGGAGCACCCATTAGGCTGGTTATGTGGGGTATGTGGAAGAGTGGTGACAGGGATATTGCCTACACACATCTGTGGCCTCTGTGCTGGCCTGAACACATGTGCTCAAAGGTATAGTAGCCCCTCCCCGGCACTGACACAGCCTCCATGCGGGCTGGAACACGTGCTCATTTCATGCCCACAGCAGTTTTGTAACACAAGCCTTCTGGCTGGCCCCACTTTACAGGTGAGACTGACACACAGTTAGGGTCCTTGTCTCATTCCACACAACCGCGCACAGGAGGGACGGAGCTGACATCCTACACTGACTACTCTGCAGTAGAAAGGGAACTTAGGGACAAGGACACTCCAGACTAAAGTTACCTCAGTCACATTCAGGTCTCCAAATAGACAGGTGTCTGAGACCCAAGTAATCCCTTCTCTCCCATCTCCCCCCAAAAAATAAAACAAAACAAAAAAACAATGGCCCTGCATTCAGCACTGGGCCAGCACTTCTCTGAAGTTCAGCTTCATTGGTGAGGGGTGTGTAATGAGGTGGAACCTTGTGGGAAAAGCTAGCCTGAGAGGACACCACATACAGACACAGACACAGGCTGCAGGCACAGGCACACACAGGAACAAATACACAAAAGCACAGCTACATACAGGGGCAACATACACTGGATCAGGCACACACAGGGCATATGCAAAGGAGCAGCTGCAAGAGGGTACTGCTGGAGAAGGATTGCACAGGCATGGCCGGACAACAGCTCCCACCCTGCAGGACAGATGTCAATCATCCCAGGAGTGGCCTGGAGTCTCTTTACCAGGTTGAAGATAAGCTCACAGGACACAGGGGGATTTATCACTAACTTCTGAGGCATAAAATGGGCATTCCCACAGTAAACACAGTAGGCCACTCAACTGCCTCTATTACTGCTTTTCCTGGACCCCTACTGAGGAGAAAAGCCTGGGATAAGTTTGGAGCCTTCTGGCCTTCTGAGCCTCAGAAGCAGTACAGAACACAGAAGAGCTATCACCGTGTAACGCCCTGTAATGCCCACTTATGTCAGCAAAGGGGATAATGGAAAACGGCCAACCCTAGGGGAATAGCTGAACAAACCAGCCCCCTCCAGGAAGACCATGCAGCTACACGAGAACCACTTATGAATGGCTAAGAGTGAACAGAGCAGGCATAAGATGACTTGCATGAGATAAGGCACAGTCTCCCCTTCTGAAGCTTGGGCTGGACAGACAGGTCAGCTGATGGCCAGCTCTGGGAGCGGCAGCAGGAAAGGATTTCCTGAGGCCGGAGGTAAGCACTGCAAGCCCCAGGGACAGGAAGACATGTTGTCCCTAAAGGGCCACAGGAGCTATTGCTTTCCTTCTGAATAATACTCACAGTTTCAAGCTCAAAACCGGGGCAAGGCTACAGGCGCCTTTATGACAGACAGCCTGTCACATCAGTCTGGAGACCAGGAGGTGGAATGCCACCTTCCAGAGGCTCAAAGGGCAGTGCCTCTGCCAGCTTAGACAGCCAGGAAGTGGTAGCAGAGCTTACAGCTCTAACTGCCCATTCGGCAACCTAAGCATGTCACCAGACAGCAGTGTGGGTGTGAGGTATTGGAGCTGCTAACCTTAGAGTCCCTGTGCTCCCAGGCTGGAGTGACCAGTGAGAGCCTTCACTCCTCCTGAAAGGGCCCTACTGCCTGGAGCCAGATTCTTCTGGTCAGCTGTGCTCTGGGGCAGATTGAAGGATGTGGAGGAGGTGCTACCTGCTCTGTAGGGATAGCCCAGGGGTGAGGAAGGTACAAACTGAGTTAGGCCCCTAACAAACTCCAAGGTATATAAAAGCAGCACTCCCTCCCCACTCCCCTCTCTGCCTTTAGTGTGGTCCTGGGACAAAATGGGGGGGGGTGGGTAACCCCCTTTTCACATTTTTCTGCAGCAGTGGCAACTTGAGAGAAGTACTTGCTTCACACAGGACTTCCCTTCAGCAGAGGCCTCTTTGGGTGCTGGCAGACAAGAGTGGGCTAGGCCTGAGTACTGCTACTCCCTGTGTGGACCAGAGGCTGGGCCTAGTGTGGCTGCCCTGTGGCTGCCCCTGGTATCTGACTCTTGCCTCCTCATCCCCTCAACATTAGGGAAAAGTCAGACTAGTAGAGGAAACCTGTCAAGGAACAGAGGAGCAAGGGATAAGGAAGAACACGGGACAGGTCCCTATCCCTGGAGAGAACGCTCAGTTGCTGGTGGCTGCCCTGGTTCTTTCTGTCAGCTAGCCTGGGTGGGCAGGGACAGGGTGTGGTCAAGAGGCCTCACCAGCTGAGCCATCTGCTCTCACTCTCCCATAGCAACCAGAGTTCAGACAGAGGGGGTGACTTCACGTACCATCTGCTCCAAGCCTTCAGCAGCTTCTACTGAGCACCAGTGCCCACACCCACAGATACCCACAGATGGGCAGAGAACAGGGTTGTCAGCCACAGCGGCCGGAGTCAGTGAGCTAGAGGGTCAGCAGGGTCACAGGCAGCAGTCCAGGGACTCCAGGGTATGTAAGAGCAGCTCCCTCCTTGCAAAGAAACATGGTGACCCCACATGAGCTGATTTCAGCCTACACAGCAGGGCCCCATCTGCCTCAGGAGACCCAGACCAAGGCCTTATCTCAACTAAGCCTCCACAGACAGGAGCCTACACAAATGACTCCAGCATTTGTGTAGACATATAGCATCCTCAGCGGGTCACCGCACCTCTCAGAGCTCAGTATACGTATTGTTAAAGGCAACCTTACCAGCGCTGGGCCCATACCCAGGCACTGACAAGGATGCACAGGGCACTCTGGTGTGCCTCAGCAGCACAAATACATCCCACATCACTAGACATTAAGTCCCATCC
Source organism: Microtus ochrogaster (assembly GCF_000317375.1). Classification (NCBI taxonomy): domain Eukaryota; kingdom Metazoa; phylum Chordata; class Mammalia; order Rodentia; family Cricetidae; genus Microtus; species Microtus ochrogaster. Next base: position 16,190,652 of record NC_022011.1, on the reverse strand, counting down.
ACCCTCTTTCTTGGACCCCCCCCCCCCCACAAACACAAGTGCACACCTCTAAGCCCACTCCCCAAGCAAGCCTTCCCTGTTCTCCCTCCTCCCTCTTGAGATGTTCTAAGACTGCCCATGTTCCCTCAAAACCTCATTTGAGATCTGGGTGCAGCTCCTCCTTGGAGTGAAGTCACACCAGACCCATAGCCGACGCTGGGGTGGGCAGGTCTTCCCTCCAACTGCACTGGTGGCGTCATTTGCACCACGGTCTGAGCATCAGATGCATGCCAACTGTTGTGTGGTATCAGGCACTGCCAGGGAAAGAGTCCCGCTCTCAGAGAACTTACACTTGGGCTGTGGGAGGTGGGCATGGGCGAGAGTCAGAAAGGGCGAAGTAGGTGGCAGGGATGGGAGGGTTGTTCTGATAAGATGGGAGCTTCTCTGAGGAGGTAACATGTGAGTAAATGTGTGAACCTTTGCAGGAAAAGCAAAGAGAAACCGATTTTAAAAGCACAGTCAAGTGAGCTGCTTGGAGAGGAGGAGCAGATATCAGGCCTGAGGGCTGCAGGAGGGGCCCTTGGGAAGCTGGTCCCAGCTCTGGCTTCTGGCTTCTTGAAGGGTAAAGTGTATACTGGACTTGGGATCTCAAATTGAGCAGGAGTGGCTTGGTAGGATGTCTGGGTCAATCCCAGCGGGGAGGGCCCAAAGGATCAATCAGCTCGGGTCCAGGATTTATCTTCTCTGACCTGCTCTCCTTTAGGCCCTCCAGCCAGGACCTCCTGGGACATCACAGGTGATTCCAAAGGCTAAAGTTAACCTTTGATGACGGGGTGGAAGGAATGCAAACTCTTGGTTTTTTTTTTTTTTTTTTTTTGTTTGTTTTTTCGAGACAGGGTTTCTCTGTGTTCTCTGTGGTTTTGGAGCCTGTCCTGGAACTAGCTCTTATAGACCAGGCTGGTCTTGAACTCACAGAGATCCGCCTGCCTCTGCCTCCCGAGTGCTGGGATTAAAGGTGTGCGCCACCACCGCCCGGAGAGGAATGCAAACTCTTAAGGCCCTGCTTGGAAGGCTGTGAACAGGGAGGTCTGTGGTTTCACCACATTCTGAGCAAACAGATCATTTGGGTAGATAGTGTTTTAGGGCATAGACAAATTTCTGGGCATGACCTAAGGCTGTATGATTAGATGTCATGTTTTCTTTTTTTGGGGGGGGGGGTTCAAGACAGGGTTTTTCTGTATAATAGCCCCTGCCTATCCTGGAATTAGCTCTGTAGACTAGGCTGGCCTCCAACTCACAGAGATATGCCTGCCTCTGCTGCTGGAGTGCTGGGATTAAAGGCATGTGCCACCCCTGCCCGGCTATAAGGTTTTCTAATACAAACAATATGCCAGTGTTCTGACAGTAAAAAATCCATGTTAAACAAAAGCAGGAGGACGGGCTGAATGAACTGCGGCATATACATCAACAGAAGAATATTCAGCAACCAAGGAGGAACAAATACTCCCCAAGTGGATGGCGATTTCTATTTTGCTGAATGAAAGAAGCCAGAACTAACACAGAATGAAGAGGCAAATCTAAGACAGTGGGAGAAGGCACAGCACTGACTGCCTCATGGGGCCCTGAGAACTTTCAGAGGTGACGGTGACATTCCTTATCCTGATGATGTTCTTCATAGTCCCAAACTTACCCTTGTGTACACTTAACACCTGCACATTTCATGACATGTAAAAATCTACCTCAACAGAAAAGTCTCAACAGGTAAAATGACAGGAAGCACAGAACAGGATGACATTGCATAGTATTCTGAAAGACCCCAAAGCAGGTACCATGATCCTAAACCCACTACTGGGTGCCAGAGAACTTACAGTTAATTTCTATGCCCCCTTAACCTAGGTTTTCTGGAATAATGTTCCTCTTTCCTTATATATTACCCAGCTCTGGAGGCTTTGATGATGGCAGACTGTGTCTTTTACTATAATCTGTTTCAAATCCTTCATGGAATTTGGCAGGGTTTAATAATAAAATTACTGAAAAGCCCCCTTAGCCTCTAATCTCCCCCAGAAAAGAGATTAACTTTAGAGCCACAACTTGTGACCATCTCTCCTGCCAGAATGGGCGTCCCTCACCACCTCTGCTGAGGTCCTGGCTCTCTTTCTTGGATCAAGGAAGACAATGCCTCAGCAAACAGTTATTAAGAGCACACAAAAGCAGTGCGGGCCAGTGAGAATCAGCGGCACTTGCTGGGCAAGTCTGACAACCCAAGTCCTATCTCTGGAGCAACATAAAGGCAGGAGGAGAGAAATGACTCCATAAGTCATCCTTTGACCTCCACTCCTGCACATGTGCCCCCACACATGATGACAATGATGACAACAAGGACACTGATCCAAAAAAGAAAATAAATAATGAGATTTGGCCAGGAAACAAGGAGAGCAAGCAGCAATGAGGAGGCTACGTCTGAGGCTGGGAGGTGGAAAAGATCCCTGAAGGCAGGAGGTAGGAGCGGACACAGCTGACTACAAGGCGAGTCCCCGAGTTGCCCAGGGCCACTCACCCTTCCACTACCATCATTAGTACCTTAGGGCACTGAGATCCACAGGTGGCATTGAAGTCCTGCCTGGCTGCTTCTATTACTAGACCACGCTGCTGCAGATCATGCCTGAGGAGAAGCTTTACGTGTATGCAATTCTGTCCACTCCAGACAGCATGGCTGCAGAGCGCCCAGCTGGCCCGAGATGTGGCGTACTAGCCAATGGTGCCACCAGAGACCACTCTGTTGGAGAATTGAGGAGAATGACCTGCTCAAGGTTTAAGAGGATCCCACAGGCTGTGCAGAGCAGGGGAGAGGCCAGGGTCATCTCACCACTAAAGCCTTGGCAGGAACGAAACTGAAATAAGCCACAAAGAAAAAGCCACTGGAGGGAGAGGGAGGTCAGGAGTGGGTCCTTGGCCACCATACATGCCACAGAGGCTGGGAACGGTGACTACCTCACAGCAGCACCACTATACAGCCTCTTATCAAGAGCTGCATGCATCCCTTGCTGACCTCCCTCCCAAATGCAGTCCTGTCACTCCCCCCCCCCAAGGAAACACTGTTATAGAGCCCTTAGTCCTGACCTACCAAAGCATTGTACCCATCCTGAAGTAGCAGCTTCTTTGATCCCCACTTGGTCTTCAATAAAGTTCCCTGGAAAGGTTTGTTATGTAGGGCCATCATTACCTGCGCTGGCATGGTGGCAAATGCCACCCTCTACACCCTCCGCAGGTGGCTCAGCTGGGGCCCGGGGGTCATAGGTCCTGCACCTTCAGTCTTGTGACAGAATCTGCTAGGAACCTTATGATCCCATCTTTAAATACAGAGTAACAAATGAGGCCAGGAGGTGTCCAGGGGCAGTGCTGCATGGGTGAGCAGGGGTAAGCTACCTGGTAAAGTGGGTACAAGGTTTAAGAGCAGTTTCTGCAAAGGGAAGGGCAGGAAGGACCGAAGTCCAGTAACAGGAGAGGGTATGGCATGCACTTTGGGGATTGAGTTGTGCTTTGGGATTCCAACTCGGTTTCTCCCCACCTATTGTGCCCTTCCTACAGGGTTGGCGACCCGGACAGCTATTAGTCCTAGCTCAGACCTCTGGCTCCCTGGCCAACTCTCTCAAGCACAGAGGGGCCCCAGGTTCAACCAAGTGCTCACTAATTTTCACTGGCTGCTGCTAGATTAGTCAAAACTAGTCTGCCTGATCTCTGTGAGCCCAAGATGGCTATCTGCAAGGACAACAAAGAGACTCTGGGTTTGCCTTTCACATAGCATTAAAAAAAAAAAAAAAGTTGGGTCACGCTTGGAAAGCCACAGAAAGTTGTCAAGAGCTCTCTGGGTTGCAGCCCTGAAATTAGAGTGGCCATGCAGGATGGTGGTCATTTTACCACTATAAACGTTGTCACTCTGGTTCCCATCCCACTGGCCATGTGACTGTGGCCACATATGGGTCCTTCTTGAGGACCCCCATCTATGCTCACACCCATTCACAACACATAGTACATGCTTATGTAGGGCAGCATAGGTGTTCCTTGTAAGAGCCTGTTCTGGGGCTGGAGAGATGGCTCAGAGGTTAAGAGCACTGGCCACCCTTCCAGAGGTCCTGAGTTCAATTCCCACCAATCACATGGTGGCTCATAACCACCTATAATGAGATCTGGTGCCCTCTTCTGCCTTGCAGGCATACATGCAGACAGAACACTATATACACAATAAATAAATCAAGAAAGAAAGAAAGAAAGAAAGAAAGAAAGAAAGAAAGAAAGAAAGAAAGCCCATCCTCCAAGAAAGGGCCCAGTAGAGACTAGACTAGACTGCCAGTTTCACAGACAAGAAACAAGAGGCAGAAACAGACAGCAGTGGGACTGGGCTCTGCACAGGACTTGCTCTTCACCTTACTGTGACAGGGCAGCCAGCCTCTTGTCTGAGACACAATACAGTCATTTTCTAGTGTGACCAGCAAGCTAGGACAGACTACCAGATAGGCCTATGGTACTGGCCAGCCATGCACTGAAGGAAGGCAGATGGCAGAGGAAGAGTCAGGGAATGAGTGGCCAAACACTGCCAAAGTACCTTTGCTGCTCTAGCTCTCAGCAGAAGAAAGAGCATGCACTGGGAGCCAGGGCCACCATGGTGCCTTCCTCCCTCTGGATCCCATATCCCATAGGGGTCAAATAACAGAGGTAAGGCCCTAGCAGAGCAAGGGGTAATGATGGTATACACCTTTAAGACCAGCACTTGGAACCGGGCGATGGTGGCACACGCCTTTAATCCCAGCACTCAGGAGGCAGAGGCAGGCGGATCTCTGTGAGTTTGAGACCAGCCTGGTCTACAGAGCTAGTTCCAGGACAGGCTCCAAAGCGACAGCGAAACCCTGTCTCGAAAAACCAAAAAAAAAAAAAAAAAGACCAGCACTTGGAAGGAGACAGAGGCAGAAGATCTCTGTGGGAGTTCAAGGCCAGCCTGGTCTCCATAGTGAATTCCAAACTATTCAGGGTTACACAATGAGATCTCATCTCAAAAACCAAAACAAAGCAAAGCAAAAGTAAAACCCTGTACAGGCTCTGCTTGGATACCAGGGAAACCACAACTCAACCTAGTCCATCCCAAGTTTTCTCTCTGCTATTACCTCCCATCTCCATCTGTAGCATCTTGTAATTTCTGTGGGCCAAAGTGCCCGCGTCAGCTTTATCCAGGAAAAGACTGCCCAAATGAATGGGTGTGCTTAAAACTCAAATGTGTCCCTGAGTACCACATGGCCAGTCACTAGTCTGGGCTCCCTGAGCAAGGACAGAGCAGGCAGCTCTTCCTAGAAGCCTCCACTAGGTTACCAAGTCCCAGGAGAGAGGACAGTGGTCTGACAGCCTAGCAACATGCTGTGCAGAATCACTGAGGGCTGTAGCTACAAGCCAGAGGGCGAGAAGTGACTTTTGGAGTGGAGCATGGTGGGGATAGACCTTGACTTTGGTTCTTCATAGTGATTCTTAGCTATACGAGTCCTACCAGACCCCTTGCCCTCTTTGGTTACAGATGGTACCACAGTGACAGAGCCAAGCCGACCACCTGAAATCTTGTGAGGTAAGGGTCTCTGAACTGACTCTAGACAGCCAAACCAATCCTGAACCTCCCCACCAGAGACCTGTCCTAAGGGGCACTGGCTGCTCACTACTGCCCTCCGGCATGCTCAGTCATCTGCCTTGTTTCCCTGACCGGTGTCCACAGGGGTGGAGCTGGTTGGTGCCCTATGCCCCAAGCCAGAGAAAATCCTGAGCTTTGCAGAAGCAGAACGGAACAGGAGAGGGGCTTGGCAGGCTTTCTCTGTCTCTTCCTAGAGATGAGGCAATTATGCTTTGAACCAGAAACGATGGGGGTGGGGGCTCCCATCAGCACAGCCTGGAAGCCCTAATTTTTTCATCTGTAACTCAGCATTACCACTTGTGGGGGCGGGCAGGAGCCGGGATCTTTAATTCTGTAATAACAATGCTTTGCACTTACACCAGCCTCTCTCCTCCAGGAGTCTCCATACCCTATGGGGGTTAATTAAGAGGCCACTTGCCCTGCCAGGAAGCCTCGACAATGTGCCTCACAGTACCCGGCCCCAAGTGGATGAAGAGCAGTCCCTGAATAAGGCCATGCTGGACAAGGTTCTGGACCATTGCCCCTTCCTGTCATTGGGGAAAAACTCTGACTCAGCAGAGAAATTGTGGCTGCAGGCCATTACTACTGTGCAGACAGGATGAAGGTGTGGCCTCACACCTCTGTCTGTCTGTCTGTAAAGTGGAGCCTGTACCTGAGCCAGTCCGTCACCCTGGTAGCCATAACCCCTGGCCATCTCAGGAGGAGAGATCCATGGCCCAACTGTTAAGCCCTAGAGTAAGGTTTGCTCAGGTCTTTCTGATGGGTTAGGAAGAGGGGGTGTCAAGCAAGGGGAAGCCCCAACAGAAAGGAGACGCTGGTCGAAAGGCCCTGGGGTTCTACCATCCAACAAACTTCCCACAAAGTGAGTGTACAAAGCAGAGGGAGGGGGAGGTATGCTCTTTCCATTAGCCGGCCAAGCTAACCATTCTGGGGTAAGGGTGTCTCAGGGACAGCACAGACCCCGCCCCAAGCCACGGCCATCCGGGTGGGGATCCGGGAGCACAATAGGGTAGCTCTCCCAGGGAGTTTTCTGGGGAACAGTACAGACCTTCCCACCCGTCAGCCGGCCTAGCTGACCTGGACATGGGTTTCCAGGGAGTGACAGAGCCCTCTCCTCAGTAGGCCTGGCCACTCTGGGAAGAGGTCGGGAGGGGAGGGGGGTGCACGGACCCCAGCAGGGCCCACTAGTCCCAGGGGCTCTTAAGAGGCCCACAAACACCCTCACCCCAGCCCAGCCGTCCCGGGGAGCTCCCCGCGGGGCCAGCATGAGCCCTGGTTCCACTCGGCTCTCCCAGGAAGAGGTTGGAAAAGCAGGATCAGAGAAGTCGGCTAGGGGGCGGCGCCCCCATCCTCTTCCCCACCACGACCTGAGAAGGACCTCCGGCGACCCCCGGTGGCCCCGGCCTGCCGCGGGGGGCGCGGGGTCTCCAGTGGTCAGCACTCACCGGCACGGTCATCTTGGCCGTAGCCCCCGGGTCTCTGCGGCAGCGGCGCGGGCTGGCTCGGGGCTCGGTGGGCCCGCGCCGCTCTCAGCCCCCGGAGCCGAATCCCGGCGCTCTCCGCTGCCTTCAGTAGGCTCTCAGCCACCGGACAGTCCGGCCGCTCCCCCAGCGCCGCGCATGCGCCGCCTGCGCCTGCCCCTCCCCCTCTCTCCTGCTCTGCCGCCGCCCGCGTTAAAGGCGAGGACCCCGGACCCCAGCATTTTTCTGTCGGCACAACAGGGAAAGGAGGCCGTGTTCCCACACCTTGCCTGTCCTTCCTAAGGCCACCTCCAGAAGCACTATTAGAAAAAAAATCCCATCCGGTCCGCCCACCCGGTTCTGGAGCCCAGAATCCCCACCTCTACGCAGTACGTTCCTTGGTGCGGGTCCCAAAGCTCCTACTCCCCAGGTCTGAGCAAATAGATAGGGTAGAGACTGGTCTGGGTGAAGGCAATCTTAGATCAGCTAGCAGAATTCCTCTGCACCCACTCCCACCCCCACCCCAGCTGAGAGGGAGCCTAAGGCTCCTCCAGGGCCCACTCGATTCCCAAGGGAGCTCCAGGACTCGGGGCAAACAGTCTGACTTAACCTTGGGTCCCCCTGAAAGAGAAATTTGGAGTGACTTTTATGGAGGGTCGCATAGTGGGGCCCCCTACCCAAGACTGGAAGACAGGCAGTCCTTCGGAGAGCTGAGCCTTCCTTTCCCCCATGTTAATCACCCCTAATTTCTTCAGCTGTTTCACAGTTGACACGGTGCCCAAACATGCACCTGCAAGCAGTGGGCACATGAACACTGGTCTTCAGACTGCCCGCCACACCCTTGCTGTTTTCACCTTTCTCTCAGTACACTGAGACTCAGACCCATCAGCTACCCAAAGGCTAAGAACCAGCGCTCTGTTCCGCTGCCCAGCCACGTACAGCTCGTCGCTGCTCCACAAGATCTCTTCCTGGGCAAGCCAAACCCTGGATAGTTAGTGGCTACTGTTCCCTGGGTAGGTGGGTTGGTGAGTGCACACCTACACCAAGTGGGAGATGAACTCCGTGGGCATTGTCTAGGAGGTCAATCTACCGCTTTCCCGAGGTACACAGCCTGTTCCAAAAAGCTGCTTGGCAGCCAAGTTCGCTCGTGAGAGGACCTAGGGAACGAGAGCTTCAGCTAGCCCGCTAGGAAATTTGAAGTATTGTACCGAGAGACAAGAAGGCTGTGGCTCCTCCTCCTCCTCCTCCTCCTCCACCTCCTCCTCCTCCTCCTCTTTCTCCTCCTCCTCCTTCTCCTCCTCCTCCTTCTCTTCCTCCTTCTCCTCCTCCTCCTTCTCCTCCTCCTTCTCGTCCTTCCCCTCTTCTTTTTCCTCTTCCTTCCTCCTTGTCTTTCTCTTCCTCTTTGTCTGGTTTATTTTTATCTGAGTATGTGTTTGTGCATCCATGTATGTACACCATGTGTTTGCCTGGTGCCCGCAGAGGTCTTGAAACGGGCAAAGGATCCCCTGAAACTGGAGTTATGGAAACTGTCAGCAGCCATGAGGGTGCTGGGAATCAAACCTGGGCTCTCTGCAAGAAAGTGCCTTTAACCACTGAATCATCTCTGCAGTCCCAGGGACAAGCGTCTTTGTCTTCCAAGTGTACAGTGGTTGAAAGCCCGAGTGATTGGGGGAAGACACGAGGGTCGTATCTGACTTCCTCAGAGACTTCGGGGTGGATCCCCTAACTTTTCCCCGTAAAGTGGAGGCAACCTTAGTCCCCTTAACCCCTAGGTAGATTCTGAGGACGGACCCAAAATGAGGAGAAATATTCGAGAAAGGAGCCATCAGGTCAGCCACCAGACCCAGGTCCTAGTTCTAGGTCTGATGAGGTCCTTCTCTGCTTTGAATAGTGTTCCCCTATACCTGTTGGGTAGCTGTTCCCAGTGCTGTGTAAGGTATTGCTAAGAGAGGGCAGACAAGGCCACAGCAACCAGAGGGGTGCCTGGGCCGACAGCTGCCATCTCCTCAAAGGGCATTCTGTGTGTGTCTGGCACATGGCCCTACCCGTGCCCACCCGCCCGCGCCCAGCTGGCACCCGGGCTTCTGAGCAGAGAACAGCAGCTCAGCCTGGCGCCTGGGCTCCAGGCCACACGCGCCCGGTCTCGGAGCCCCGCCCCTCCAACCCAGGCTCCGCCTCACCTCCTTTCTTTTCTTTTTCTTTGGCCGGGGGATTGCGCAGACTTCTGGCTCCTCTCCCTTCTGTCTATTCTAGGTGTCTAGGCCAGAAGTCGGGTAGCAATGGGTAAAATACCTCTTTCACACTAAGGGTCCTGGAAAATGGGGACTCGGGATAGCAGCGCACGTCGGGTCGGGCTTTGAAAGACAGCTAGTCCTTGCCTCCAGCGTGGCGCGCAGCAAACTCGCAGGGGAAAGGTTCTCTGACAGATCCCGCGTTTGTTCTGGCAGAGATGAGGGACTTGGATATGGGGTGTGAAGCAGCTAGAGGAGGCTCCCTGGGGATCTGACTATCCTGGATCCCTAGAGGCCATGTTCTTCCCTCACTTAAGCCTTACAGACAAATGATTCCAGAATGACTCACCAAGTTCTTCAGAGAAGAGCCTGTGGGGATGTCCAGACCAGAAACAGCTGGACTGCCTGACGAAGGCGCCACGACAGAGAGGGTCCTTGAGGGCTGACCAGGACCCTCGGAGGAGGACACTCCCTCCGGATCACAGGGAGGAGGTAGCATACTCAGCTGTCCAGACTTCTGTTCCCTGGGCCTTGCCACGTCTTTTGGGACAGAGGCCTGGGAGGTGGCTTCTTTATTCCCCTCCCACTTTTATCCGAGGACTTCCGTGGTCCAGAAGTCTCTGGCCCCAGAGAATGCAGAGAGTCTTGGAAGGCCCTTTTCAGGCACGGTGGCAGTTTTACCTCAGCATGGTACCTTTGTCACCATCGGAAAGCTTGGATTGCTTATTATGATGTTATTAACCAAAGTTCACACTTTCTTCAGATCTTCTGCCCCATAGTCCTTACCTGCCTAGGACTCCTTCCAGGATCCCCCATCATACTTGTCAGGCTTTCTGGGTCCTCCAGCCTGCGACATTTTTTTTTTTTTGACATTTGTTTTGATGACCTTGACATTTTTGAGGTGTATTGGTCAGGGAGTTTATCAAATGCCCCTCATTCTGTATTCATTTGACGATTTTCTCAGGATTACTTTGGGGTCATAGTTTTGATGAGGAAACCACGCAGGTAAAATGCCACTCTTATTACATCATCTCAAGGGCACATACCATCCTCATGGCTCACAGCTGCTGATAGTGGACTTTGTCCTCTTGACTGAGGCGGTCCTTGTGGGTTCTGCCACTGCTTTTCAGAAGGAAGCCAGTGCACACAGACCTTGCTTGGAGACGGCGGGTAGCGCTCTGCCTCCCTTAGGAGTTCCTATTTAAAGTACTTGGAATTTACTTTCCATATGAGAGAATTTGCCTCCACATACATTTCGATCATTTAGCATGTGGGCCCATGAATGTTGCTTGAGACAGGGTTTCTTGTATCCGGGGCTGGGCCTGAACTTGCTACATAGCTAAGGATGACCCTGAACTCCTGATCTTCCTGCTGCTGCCTCCCTAGTGCTGGGATCACAGCCAGCACTGTCACTGCTGGCACAGCCACACTGCTCTGATCCTTGTGTCTGCTCTCACAATTCTGTATTATTAGTGCTGGGAATTCAGGATCTCTGGAAGAACGGCAAGTGCTCTTGACCCTGAGCCATCTCTCCAGCTCCTAGTTTATAATTTTCTTGAGTTCATTTATTATTTATGCTGTTTTTTCTTATAGTAAACACGTTTTTTGTCTTGTATGTATGTCTGTGTGAGGGTGTCAGATCTTGGAGTTACAGACAATTGTGAGCTGTCATGTGGATACTGGGAATTGAACCTGGGTCCACTGGAAGAACAGTCAGTGTTCTTTTTTTTTTTTTTT
>NC_022011.1:16178098-16179477 GCF_000317375.1 Microtus ochrogaster | reverse complement strand
CTCTGTAGACCAGGCTGGTCTCGAACTCACAGAGATCCACCTGCCTCTGCCTCCCGAGTGCTGGGATTAAAGGTGTGCGCCACCATCGCCCGGCTAAGATTATTTTATTTCTGAGGCAGGGTTTCTCTGTGTAACCCTGACTGTCCTAGAATTGCTCTGGAAACCACACTGGTCTTGAACTTGGACATCCCACCTGCTTCTTTCTTCCCGGATGCTGGGATTAAGAACACATGACATCATGCCTGCATTTTGTTTTGTTTGTTTTGCTTAATTTTTATTGAGGTGGAAAATAGTTTGGGTAACTATAGCTAATTTTATTATTATTATTATTATTATTATTATTATTATTATTATTATTGCCAAGACAGGGTTTCCCTGTGTAACAGTCCTAGCTGTCTTAAAACTTGCTCTGAAGACCAGGCTGGGCTCAAATTCACAGAGATTCTCCTGCCTCTGCCTCCAGAGTGCTGGGATTATTAAAGGCATGCACCACCACCACCACCTGGCTCTGTAACTATTTTTTAAGTTTCTTTAAGTTCTGAAGATTTATTTTACGTCAGTGAGTGTTTTGCCTGTATGCATATGTGCACCAAATGTGTTCCTGGTGCCCATGGAATTCAGCAGAAAGTATTGAGTCTCCTGGAACTGGAATTAGGGGTGACTGTAAATATTATGTGGGTGCTGGGAACTGAATCCTGCTCCTCTACAAGAGCAATAAATACTCCTAGCCGCTGAGCCACCTCTCCAGGTCCTAATGATAGCTCTTTTATTTTCTAATTCTTAAATTTTTGTTTATGAGAGAGAATTCTTGGAGCTGTTGCTGAGAGACACCTGATGTGGGCGCTGGGAACTCGGGTCCTCAGGAAGAAAAGCAAGTGCCCTTAACAACTGAGCCATCTCTCCTGCTCTCATTTTCTAACTATTCTTGAGTTTGCTTATTATTTATGCTTTTTTTTTGCAGTAAACACTTTAAATTATGGCAATATATAAACAATTCAAAATTAACCATTTTCATCAGTGTTAAACATACATTTTAGTGGCATTAAACACATTATTCAAAATCTCTGTGTGGCAGGGTGGTGGTGGCGCACACCTTAAAACCCAGTACTCTGGAGGCAGAAGTAGATGGATCTCTGAGAGTTTCTGTGAGTTCGAGGCCAGCTTGGTCTACAGAGCTAGTTCCAGGACAGGCTCCAAAACTACAGAAAAACCCTATCTCAAAAAAACCCAGCCGGGCGATGGTGGCGCACGCCTTTAATCCCAGCACTCGGGAGGCAGAGGCAGGCGGATCTCTATGAGTTCGAGACCAGCCTGGTCTACAGAGCTAGTTCCAGGACAGGCTCCAAAGCCACAGAGAAACCCTGTCTCGAAAAACCAAA